>NW_024725486.1:5000-51168 GCF_018991925.1 Homarus americanus | reverse complement strand
AGAAGTTACGCATTGCTCACCAATCATGGTGTGTAGAGGATCACCTATAGTGCCTCACTAACTTGTGGTGTAGAGGATCACACATAGTGCCTCACTTAACTGGTGGTGTAGAGGATCACACATAGTGCCTCACCAACTGGTGGTGCAGAGGATCACACACTACCCGGTAGAGACCACATAGTGCCTCACTAACTGGTGGTGTAGAGATCACACATAGTGCCTCACCAACTGGTTGTGTAGAGGATCACACATCAACTGCAGGTGTAGAGATCACACATAGTGCTCACTAACTGGTGGTGTAGAGGATCACACATAGTGCCTCACTAACTGGTGTGTGTAGGAGGACTGCCACATAGTGCCTCACCAACTGGTGGTGTAGAGGAGATCACACACTAACTGGTGGTAGAGGATCACACATAGTGCCTCTACTAACTGGTGGTGTAGAGGATCACACATAGTGCCCTCACTAACTGGTGGTGTAGAGATCACACCACCCTGGTGGTGTGTAGATCACACATAGTGCCTCACGAAGTGATGGTGTAGAGGATCACACATAGTGCCTCATAATAATTGGTGGTGTGGTGGTGGTCACACACAACTGGTGGTGTGGAGGATGGTATAGTAGGCAGTTACACAGCAGATGTTATGTTGAGTGTCCATTTGTTTATTTCCGTTTGTAAGTTAGCGACCCCTGACAGTATGCATGTTCTCATTAATCGTTCAACACATCTTACTGAAGGTGTTAGTGGTGTTAAATATGAAATAAGAGATAGTTTGTTAATTATAGTTCTGGTGAGAAATAGACGCTATGTTGTTTTTTTTGTTATTTATCAAAGAAAAAATAATATTAAAAGAACACCACTGTAACACTGGGCAGTAAAACCCTGCACCAGACTGAGGAGAGAGTTGAAAATATTTTACCTGTGTGTGTGTGTCTGTCTGTCTTTATTCACTCCTATAGGATACTTACACATTCTGACTACTGAATATATTCAAGATGAAAACTGGTGACTGACCATATAGGGAATGTAGACAACACACACACACACGCGCACACACACACACACACACATACACACACACACACACACACACACACACACACACACACACACACACACACACACACACACGGATATACAGTATGTCTTATTTCACTAAAGATCTATGTTAATGAGTAAACCTTGAAAAGTTCACTAGGCTACTCAGTACTGGTGCACTCAGTACTAATACATATAGGTGTAAGGAGAGTCATCTGTTTCCCTCATCAACTTGTATTTTACTCCAGAACAAAACCTTCATCACGGGTCTTGCTATCGGTTAGTGTAAGTCTTGGAGAGCCGAGGATAAATGTGGAAGATATCTGGTCCTGCGTTCCTGGCATAGCGTTGTTGTCCAGCTGTGGTTCCTGGGACAGTTGCTGTGTCCAGCTGTGGTTCCTTGCTCAGTGTGTGCGGGGTCCAGTGAGTTCCTGCACAGTTCCCAGGTTCAGCTGTGGTTCCTGGCACAGTTCCCAGGTCCAGCTGGTGGTTCCTGGCACAGTTTCCAGGTCCACTGTGGTTCCTGGGCACATAGTGAAGCGGCGACTTTATGCGTATTTACAGCGTTGTGTTTATTTCACTAAGACGAACATTAACACACTGCTGTAATTGCGTATGTTCACATTTCGTATAATAATTTGTTTACATCACTTCGTCGTCCAGATGTATACAACAGTACTTCAGATACTGTCAACATTGTCAGTTTGTTGTTGATAAAACCTTTAACAGTGACCACTGGCCCTGCTTACTGAGTGCTATATAATCGAACTGTAGTGTTTATGCGTGTCAGACAAACCGTAATTTGCTTAATATTTCTATGTTTTGAGTCCTCACATGGACTGACACATACTGTTCTGACCCAGACAAACCAACTTGAGAAAGTGTTTGGTTATCACAACAGACTGTATCTACTGCTGGGTCTTGACTGGTGAACAACGGCTTTATGCCTGTATTATCACGTCACCTGTATTAAAAACTCCATAATTGATCCCAAACACATAGTCGATTTACAACCAGTTTGATGTGACCATAACAAATTGAGCATGTGTCAATACGACATTTCAGGACTGTGAGCACTGAGCTTAATGTTTGAAGCGTCGGTGGTTGTAAGGACAGACGCTAGTGGGGGCTATAAGATGACAGATCAATATGGAGGGAGGAGGAGAGGAGGGAGAGGGGGGGTGGAGGGGAGGTGAGGGAGGAGGTGAGGGGAGGGGAGGGGGGAGGAGAGGGGAGGGAGAGAGGAGGTGAGGGGAGGTGAGAGGAGGGGTGAGAGGGGGGGTGAGGAGAGGGGAGGGGAGGTGAGGGGAGGTGTGAGGGGAGGTGAGGGGAGGAGAGAGAGGTGAGGGGAGGTGTGAGGAGGTGAGGAGGGGGGAGAGGAGGAGGTGGGGAGGGGGGGAGGAGGGAGAGGGGAGGGGAGGAGGGGGAGGAGAGAGAGGTGAGGGGAGGAGAGGAGGTGAGAGGGGTGAGGGAGTGTGAGGGGAGGTGGAGGAGGAGGTGAGGGGAGGTGAGAGAAGAAATAGGAAGTGGAAGGAAGAGGAAGAGATTGAAGGAGGAGAGAGAGAAATGATAGAAAACGAGAGAGAAAGAAAGAAAGAGAGAGAGAGAGAGAGAGAGAGAGAGAGAGAGAGAGAG
This sequence comes from Homarus americanus, assembly GCF_018991925.1. Taxonomy (NCBI): domain Eukaryota; kingdom Metazoa; phylum Arthropoda; class Malacostraca; order Decapoda; family Nephropidae; genus Homarus; species Homarus americanus. Next base: position 48,493 of record NW_024725486.1, on the reverse strand, counting down.
AGAGAGAGAGAGAGAGAGAGAGAGAGAGAGAGAGGCAATAGAAGGGTAAGAAGAAGGTGGGGGCTATTTGGGTGTGTTGAGGGGGGTGGGTATATTGGGTGGTTGAGAAGGTGGGGCCATATTGGGTGTTGAAGATTGAGGTTTGGGTGTTGAAGAAGGTGGGGCCATATTGGTGTTGAGGAAGGTAAATTATATTGGGTGTTGGAGGAAGGTAAATTATAGTGGGTATGGGGATGGTTGTGATATTAAAGGCTGAGGGTTGTAAAATATTGTGTTGTATATGTAATATATTGCGTTGATTGAATATAATTATCATGTGTATTGGTAAAGTTGAGTTGATAGTGTAAAAACATTGGGTGTTGAATAGTTGTAAATTGTATTGGTGTTGATGAATAAATATATTGGTGTTGAAGAATGTGGTGCCATATTGCGTTGAGGAAGGTGGTGCCATATTGGGTGTTGAATAGTTGTAAATTACATTGCGTTGATGTAGTTGCAAATACATTATGTTGAATAGTTGTGTAAAATATATTGCGTTGAGGAATGTAGGTCATATTGGGTTGAATAGTTGTAAAATATTGGTGTTGAATAGTTGCAGCAATATTACAGGTTGAAGAAGGTAAACATATTGCGTTGATAGCTGTAAAATACATTGGGGTTGAAGAATAGTTATATTGGGTGCTGAAGGTGGTACTATATTGGCGTTGAATAGCTGTGGATATAAGGCACACGATGGTAACGTCAATAGAGTTCATGGAGTGGTGAGCCTGGTAGTGGTGGCAGCCTGGTAGTGGTGTTGCGGCAGCCTGGTGTGGTGGTGGTAGTCTGTTAGTGGTAGCAGCCCGGCAGTGGTGGTGGGTAGTGGTGGTGGTAGCCTGTTGTGGTGGGAGCCTGGTAGTGGTGGTGGCAGCCTGGTAGTGGTGGTGGTAGCCTGTTGTGCGGTGGCAGCCTGGTAGTGGTGGTGCAGCCTGCAGTGGTGGTGGTAGCCTGTTAGTGGTGGCAGCCTGGTAGTGTGGTGGCAGCCTGGTAGTGGTGGTGGCAGCCTGGAGTGGTGGCAGCCTGGTAGTGGTGGTGGTAGCTTGCAGTGGTGGCAGCCTGGTAGTGGAGGTGTTGGGCAGCCTGGTAGTGGATTTGGCTGGTAGTGGTGGAGGCATCCTGGTAGTGGTGGCAGCCTGGGTGTGGTGGTGGCAGCCTGGCAGTGGTGGTGGTGGGAGCCTGGTAGTGGTTGTGGCTTGGTAGTCGGTGGCAGCCTGTGTGGTGGTAGCTTGGTAGTGGCGGCAGCCTGGTAGTGGTGGCAGCTTGGAGTGTGCAGCAGCCTGGTGAGTCGTGATGGCAGGCTGGTAGGTGGCAAGCAGCCTGGTGGTGGTGTGGCAGCCTAGTGGTGGTGGGCAGCCTGTCTGTGGTGGTGGTGACGGCCTGGAGTGTGGTGGCGGGCCTGGAGTGGTGGTGGCAGCTTGTGAGTGGTGGTGCCAGCCTGGTAGTGTGGCAGCCTGGTAGTCGGTGGCAGGCTGGTAGTGGTGGTGGCAGCCTAGTAGTGGTGGTAGCCTGGTAGTGGTGATGGCGAGCCTGGTGGGTGGCAGCCTGTAGTGGTGGTGGTACCTGGTAGTGGTGGTGGCAGCCTAGTCGTTGTCAGGCTGGTAGTGTGGTGGCAGCCTGGTAGTGATGGTGGCAGCCCGGTAGTGGTAGCCTGGTAGTGGTGGTGGTAGCCTGGTAGTGGTGATGGCAGCCTGGTATTCGTGGTGGCAGGCTGGTGGCTAGTGTGGTGGCAGCCCAGTAGTGGTGGTGGCGGCCTTGTAGTCGTGTGGCAGGCTGGTAGTGGTGGTGCATCTAGTTGTGGTTGTGGCAGCCTAGTAGTGGTGGTGTCGGCCTGGTAGTGGTGTTGGCAGCCTGGTAGTCGTGGTGGCAGCTCTGAAAGATGTGCTACGTAGCCTTTACTCTCCCCTGACTGCCTGTCACTTAAGTCCTGTGGGGAGAGATGAGGTGGTCAGACGAGGGAAGGTCGGCAACACTACACCCCAGGTAACACTACACCGCCAGGTAACACTACACCCCAGACAACACTACACCCCCAGGTAGCACTACACCCCTAGGTAACACTACACCCCAGGTAACACTACACCCCCAGGTAACACTACACTGCCAGGTAACACTACACCCCAGACAACACTGCACCCCCAGGTAGCACTACACCCTAGGTAACATTACACCCCGAGGTAACACTTCACCCCAGGTAACACTACACCCCAGGTAACACTACACCCCAGGTAACATACCCCAGGTAACACACCCCAGGTAACACCACAGCCCAGGTAACACTACACCCCAGGTAACACTACACCCCAGGTAACACTACACCCGTAACACTACACCCTCAGGTAACATTACACCCCGAGGTAACACTTACACCCCAGGTAACACTACACTGCAGGTAACACTACACCCCAGGTAACACTACACACCCCCAGGTTACACTACACCTCCCAGGCAACACTACACCCCAGGCAACACTACACCCCTAGGTACACCACACCCCAGGTAACACTACACCCCACCACACACCCCGGTAACACTCACACCAGGCAGCACCACTACACCCCAGGTAACACTACACCCCTCAGGTAACACCACACCCACAGGTAACACACACTACCTCAGGCACCACACTACTCTCAGGTAACACTACAACCCCAGGTAACACTACACCCCAGGTAACACGACCCCTGCACACACACACCCCAGGTAACACTAGACCCCTAGGTAACACTAGACCCCAGGTAACACTACACTGCTCAGGTAACACCACACCCACAGGTAACACTGCACCTTCCCTCAGGGTAACACTAGACCCCAGGTAACACTACACCTCTCAGGTAACACTACACCCACAGGTAACACTGCACTACTCCCTCAGGTAACACTACAACCCCAGGTAACACTACACCCCAGGTAATATGGGCCAAATGGTGATTTTTGGGACTGTGGTGACGTGTGCTGTTATAACCAGGTACAGTGGTGGCCCTGTGCTGTTATGACCAGGTACAGTGGTGGCCCTGTGCTGTTATGACCAGGTACAGTGGTGGCCCCAGCCAGGTACAGTGGTGGCCCTGTGCTGTTATGACCAGGTACAGTGGTGGCCCCAGTGCTGTTATGACCAGGCACAGTGGTGGCCCTGTGCTGTTAGACCAGGTACAGTGGTGGCCCTGTGCAGTGACCAGGTACAGTGGTGGCCCTGTGCTGTTATGACCAGGCACAGTGGACCCTGTGCTGTTATGACCAGGGTACAGTGGTGCCTGTTTGACCAGGTACAGTGTGGCCCTGTGTTGTTATGACCAGGTACAGTGGTGGCCCTGTGCTGTTATGACCAGGTACAGTGGTGGCCCTGTGCTGTTATGACCAGGGTGGCTAGTGGTGGCCCTGTGCTGTTATGACCAGGCACAGTGGTCCCTGTGCTGTTATGACCAGGTACAGTGGTGGCCCCTGTGTTATGACCAGGTACAGTGGTGGCCCTGTGCTGTTTTGACCAGGTACAGTGGTGGCCCCAGCTGTTATACCAGGTACAGTGGTGGCCCTGGTGCTGTACCAGGTACAGTGGTGGCCCTGTGCTGTTATGACCAGGTACAGTGGTCCCGACCAGGCACAGTGGTGGCCCTGTGCTGTTATGACCAGGTACAGTGGTCCGTGCTGTTATGACCAGGTACAGTGGTGGCCCTGCGCTGTTATGACCAGGTACAGTGGTGGCCCTGTGCTGTTATGACCAGGTTGGTGCCCTGCGTTGTGACCAGGTACAGTGGTGGGCCCTGTGCTGTTATGACCAGGTACGTGTGGTCTTGTGCTGTTATGACCAGGTACAGTGGTGGCCCTGTGCTGTTATGGTTCAGGTACAGTGGTGGCCCCGGCTGTTATGACCAGGCACAGTGGTGGCCTGTGCTGTTATGACCAGGCAGTGGTGGCCTGTGCTGTTATGACCAGGTACAGTGGTGGCCTGTGCTGGTGGACAGGCAGTGGCCCGGCGACCAGGGTACAGTGGTGGCCCTGTGCTGTTGTGACCAGGCACAGTGGTGGCCCTGTGCTGTTGATGACCAGGTACAGTGGTGGCCCGTGCTGTTATGACCAGGTACAGTGGTGGCCCTGTGCTGTTATGACCAGGTACAGTGGTGGCCCTGTGTGTTATGACCAGGCGTGGTGGCCCTGTGCTGTTTGACCAGGTACAGTGGTGGCCCTGTGCTGTATGACCAGGTACAGTGGTGGCCCTGTGCTGTTGACCAGGACAGTGGTGGCCCTTTGTGACCAGGAGTGGTGGCCTGTGCTTTATGACCAGGTACAGTGGTGGCCCTGTGTGTTATGACCAGGTACAGTGGTGGCCTGTGCTGTTATGACCAGGTACAGTGGGTGGCCTGTGCTGTTATGACCAGGTACAGTGGTGGCCTGTGCTGTATGACCAGGTACAGTGGTGGCCCTGTGCTGTTATGACCAGGTACAGTGGTGGCCCTGTGTGTTATGACCAGGTACAGTGGTGGCCCTGTGATGTTATGACCAGGTACAGTGGTGACCCTGTGCTGTTATGACCAGGTACAGTGGTGGCCTTGTGCTGTTACACATATGACACCACAGATACATGGGGTGTCATATACTGTATATCATACCACACAATTATATAACGCCACATGTACTGTACAGTTGCCTCCACAGCCTGGCAGTGTGTGAGGCTTGGCTATGGTTGGGCGAGCGGGCGGGTCGGGTAGTGTGGTCCTCTTTAACAAAGCGTGTTCGGCATTCGGGCCTTCGTTGTTGAGCGGCAGGAATTGGACAGTGATTACATAAGATCATCAAGATCGTCTTAGTGATGGGAAAGTGTAAATCGATGTAGGATTTTTAATGCTAGACGCGATTGTATTTTTGAAAACTCAATTTCCACCGAGTTGGAGGTGCAGCCCAGGTCACGAAGCCTATAACCACAAAATCACTGCCATATGTCAAAGCTTTTATTTTTTTTTTACGGAGTTGTGGTCACGGCTGTGATAAAGGTCAACCAGGGAGTGTTAGGTAGATTTTAGGTAAATCAGTTCATAGTGTTATCAGTGACTGCAGAAAAGGTTGTAAATAACTTAAAGTGAATACAAACTGGCAAGCAAGCTGGTAAGGCACCACTGCCAGCTGAGACCAAGTCGTGTTATAGGTGCCACAGAGGCTTTAAATTGTATTTTGTTTGTGTGATTTCGCAAGGACTGAAACTGTGTCTATAATACACCACTCACAGGGAGATACAGTGTACACAGTGATAGCAGAAGACAACTCTATAGGCAACGGGAGAGGTGGTTAAATCCAGCAGAGAGCAGCTAAGTACTGTTCTTTTTTTTTCTCTCTCTTTATTTTTAAATAGGTGTAGATCTATACACAGTCTACACCCCACAACAACAACAACAACAACCATGAGTATGATATGTGATTACTGCAGGGAGACGTAAAGCATGAAGGCTGTTGCTGGTATTGCCCTGATTGCATAGTCAAGGTGAAAAAGGCGATTGCAAGCCATAAGGGAACGAGTTCCCTAGGGACGAAAATAGATGAAGCTTGAACCTTGCTGGTTGCCAAACTAGAGCAAGTTGGGAAAGAGATCCTTGTAAGACTGAGGAAGTAGCCGACAGAATGGAGGTGGTTGCTAAGAGGAGTTATGCTGAGGCATTAGCAGGGCCACGGGGGCGGAGAGTAATGCAGGATCATAACAGGTTCTACAGCAGCTAGGACTCTGAAGAAGTGTGTCGAAGAAATGAAAATTAAAGGACGTACTATTAGGGAGAGGAGGAACACCAGGAACGTTTCCAGCGCAGGAACAATGTAATAGTTTGGAGTCCCCGAGAGAGCGGAGGGGAGCTGAGAGTAAGGTAACACACGATAAGATACAGTTTCAAAATATTTGTACAGAGTTTCTGAAGATGCCATCAACCCCACAGGATGTGAGGAGGCTGGGAAAAAAACGGGGATAAGCCTCACCCTCAGGATCACACTAGTGAGTGAGGAGGAGAAATGGAAGTTATTTTGAGGCAAAAACTTAGCAAGGGCAAGGCATCTCAGGGTGTTTTTCACCCAGCTCACGGTATTAATGCAGAGGAACAGCACAAGAAGCTCATGCAGGACTTGAAGCAGAAGAGGGAGGAGTCAAGGAGGAACGGGGACGGTTGTACATGGGTTATACTCAGGGAGGGTAGTGGAAACAAGTGTGCTGACACAGGGCCAAGGGGCAGCAGCGCACCTCCACCAGCTCCGCCTACCAGACAGGAGGAGGCGAGCACCGTGTAGCAATGACATTTCTAACCACACCCTGCAAAATACAGTGTACTTAGCAAATGCTGCAGCTTCTGAGAAGAGAGGTAACTACAGAGCAGAGACGTTACAGAGAACAAATTCGGGGTTGAATGTCATGAACACTAATACTGACACGTTTCTTGATAAGAGATGAGTTTGAAACACTACTGAAGGTACACCAACCAGATATTGTAGGAGTTGTGGAACTGTTGTACAGAACAGGAGAATCGACCCAGAGGAATGTGAGTTCAGTATTGTTGGATTTGACTCATTACGAACCTTTCTCAAGAAACTTGCAAGAGGGGTGTGGTTATCTATGCTAGGCAAGACCTTAGAGTCAGCCAGGTGAGGGCACAGGGAGAGGATGTTTTTGAAGAGTCCAAGTGGTGTGAAATTAAACTAAAGGGAAGGGACTTACTTAATGTCGGGTGTATCTACAGATCCCTAAACTGTGGCCCACTAAATCAAAGGAACTTAAGAGCCTTAACAGACAACACGGCGATGCTCAACCATCGCCACCTCCTTATCATGGGGGACTTTAACTATGGTGACATCGACTGTAGAAACGAGTCCAACCCCAAGTGCCTAGTGTAATAGGCCCCTGTCTCATCAACAGAACGTATTATATAAATGGGTCAATACATCTGATATTATATTCAGATTCACCACCCTGTAACTTTACACTGTCTATGAGTAAGACATGAGATGGACAGGTGAGCGGGCAACTCACCCAGAGGGCGAGACCCATAGCTCAGCATTTCTGTAAGCACGCACTGCGATGCCCTTAAGCTTCAGTAGCTCCTCAACTCATATCGTAAGGACGTGACCTAACGTTTATCATACATAAACGCCGTCCCCTTCTCATTCACTCCTAGACAGTGAGACTTACGGTTGATATTCACTCAGAATATATATACATATAATAAAACAAAAGGAACTACCGTTTTCGTTATAAAACCCAAAATAAATAATGTGAACGGACTGGTTAATGGACAGCTGATCCATATAGGTATGGCAGTGTGTGTGGTTTCTTCCAAACTGGTAGTCGTATCATCCGTCTGTGTTTTTAAACGAAAACACAGCAGTGACCCGTTACATAATCTGGTGTTTTAAAACTATATCCAGTATTGGTAGTAGGAAATCCTTATCTGCCACATACAAATACGTGCAGAATTCGTAATATACTATTACAGCCTGTTGAACATATCAGATTGAGGGGTTGAGATAGACCCACTCAACATTCCCTAGACATTACAGTGTGTTTGCAGGTCATTGAAGAAAAGTTTCTGCAGCCTGGACTTCAGTTGTGCATTTCACTTACAGCTGGGCAGTATTGTTGTGTCGTCTCCGCGTTACGAAGTTCCGGTGTCATCATACAGATCTCACTGGACTGTGAAGACAGCAGTTCGCCAGCGACAGCAACGACCAGTGTGATAACCAATCATCAGGTTTTCGATGGCGGAGGAACTCGCTCTAGTTCACGTGGACTCGTCTCTCACCAGAGCAGAAGCGTCTTCTCGTTGCCAAGGAAACCAGCAGCGGCAGCGCGCGCATCTGAAGGCCCGCCCCACCTCCACCCACTCTCGACTCAGGACTTTGACGGATCACATTTTCTGCAGACTTACCTCTGTATAAATAGGTATTTAAATTACATTCTACATAGACACGTTTAGAGATATCTTCACACGGATAGGTTCGTCGGATAGGATATTTTGTCGAATGTAAGATTAATGTATTGAAATCCTATAATTTACAGTGAGTTTTGTAAGTTATTATTGATGGTTTTAATAATTAACTAAATTCATATTCATTTGTCGTAAATGAGAGTGATCACTTACTGTTAAGTATTCGATTGACCCAGGGGCTAATAGATAATTTCTAAGTTTCCATGTTCTAATGTAGATGAAATCGAATGCCTAGCGCAACTTTTTTGCTGATAACCAACTCATCGATGATCAAGCCCAGACTGACCTTAGATTTTGGTATGGACATCCAGTTAATGAGTCGGTAGAAATTGGTAGAGAAAGTTATAGATGAATCATTTGACTGACAACCGTCGTTACCACGGTCTGGTAATCACTAGTACCTAAGTATACTAAAGCAGTTACCCTTCAGGTGATAGTGTGTCTGTTGCTAAATCAGTAACAACCTTATTACAGCCGCTACTATTAGAGTAAGAATACTAACTTGTAATACTGCTCATATCAACCTCACAGTACTACTACACTGGCTGATGTTATTAATATCATGCAGCGCGGCGACTATGTTCGAAATTTCACGGGACAAGACGATTATAGGGTCGCACATTTTATTCGTGCATGTGAAGATAACATGCGCAATAGTCACATAACGACTGACGAAGAAAAGAAAGCATATGTACGTTCCCATATAACGCAGGGTTCCTATGCAGGCAGTCGTTTAAATGCGTTTGGTTTACAAAGCCCTGACTATGAAAAGTTCAAGCGAACGCTAATTGGGATTTTTGGGAGTAGGTCACAGCTGGGCCAACTTCAGATGCCACAGATGCCTCACTCCCAGACTCCTTATTGACTTACTTAGTTGATTGCTCCCAGCCTAATATATAACAAGATGTCGTTATGAGTGACATTGTAATAAGCGTGCTGTAATGGAAGGTTGTTTTCGTTCGGAGGTATTAGTGCTAATTTTAAGGCCACAGCAGGTGCAAAGCCATTCTCAAGGTCAAACAGAGGGCAGCAGCACCTCCTCCTCCTTTTATTCAAGAAAGCAAATGGTGCGCTTTCACAAATCGACATCTCATTTCACAGAGTGGTATAAGTAATGGCTGGGGGGTGGACCTAAGTGAAACGGGAGGTGTCGTATAGGCGTTAGCAGTATGAAACGGAGGTGTCGTATAGGCGCAAACAGAAACGTCCCCAGGACAAGTCATCGGGGGAAGACCAGCGCACACCACAGCATGGAGAGGGATAGATAGGGTAATTCCCACCCCTCCTCACAGCACTTCTATAGCGGCCTCATTAGTAGCGGCGCTTAGCAAAGTGGAAGTGTTGTCAGTGCCGGTGAGAGTGGATAATACCAGATTGGCTCTTGATATAGACACAGGTGCTTGCGCTAATGTATTGGCCTTGACATCATATCACGAGTTACAACGTAAATTCCCTCACCGCAAATTCAAATGGAGGCCTAGTAACGCTGAGCTCGAAGGAGTTTCAGGTACTCAGCTGAGCATCAAAGGAATGGTGACGTTACCACTCAGATTCTCAAGACGTGGTACGCCCTTCTACGCGGACTTTTATATAGTTCAGCAGTTCAATTTGCCAGCTGACGGGTTACTTGGTCTACCAACTCTTCGAAAGCACATGATAGATGTTCATCCACGTAATAATAGTGTTACGTTTAAAGGTGTTTCCTACACAGCAATGAGTCATTCTGAACCTATGCTCACCGCTAGGACGAAAGTGTTGTCTACCCAAGTACCCATCCTATTAAGAGGAAGGCGGATCATGCGTCAGAGATGTCTCTCGACCTCAACCACACACCTTCCCAGCGTGATTACAGCAGCAAGAGTTGGAAGATAGTACCTGCAATTTTGAAGAGTACTCTCCATTACCAGAATGAGGAATTCACCAACGCAACAATCCTGTGAGCTGAAGTGAACATTAGTTCTGCAAATGATTCGTTCACTGCCCAGGGTGTGACAGGACGTGACTGCAGTTGTTGTGACTACTCATCAATCAACATCCTGTCAACAAAATTCTTTCGTATGGCGTGAACAACCCCCAGTTACCAGCACCCAGCACCCACCCTAGTGATGATGACACATCCGGTCTGAGAGATGGTCTCAGCATTCTGAGGTATGGTGTTGTGGATGACGTTGTGTGACAATTAGCGGCGGTTTGCTGTACTCAGGATTTTTGTGAACATTGACCCAATCACCGGACCTTGGAATCAGCTGTGTCTGCTGTGAGACACACACACACAAGTCTATGGGATTGCGGCAGCAATTTCACATTATCACGAATCTTAAAGAAAGGATGTTATTTGTGTGATTTTCTATTATATCACAACAATGTCGAAGTGCAACCAAATAAATTCCCAATTCGAGGTATTGTTGCGAATTGCCAACAGACTCGACTGGCCAGGATAGATCAAATAGCGCCACATGTTAAGGTGATCGATCATCCTCAGGGCAAGACACGCCTGTTAGAGCTGCTTGCCGACTACAGAAATAGTAGCCTTGCCAGGGGAAACGCTAGGTCAGACAGATTTAACATCCCATCATATAGCGTTAAAGGAAGGAACCAACCCTATTTACGTACCAGCTTATAGACTACCTCATAGCCAGCGCGCTGTAGTGCAAGATATGGTACAGGGTATGTTAGATGAGAATGTCATTAGACACTCAAAATCCCCCTTTAATAGCCCATTATTCCTCGTCCCGAAAAAGGATGGTGGATGGCGCCCTGTCATAGATTTCAGGCGCGTAAATGATCAAACAATCCCTGATAGGTACCCAATGCCTATCTTGAGCGACATATTGCAATCCTTAGGCAAGGATAATGCGGTATTTAGCAACTTAGATTTGCTTAGTGGGTATTGGCAAATACCACTCGATGAAAAATCACGAGAAATCACGGCATTTAGCACGCCTCTAGGCCACTTTGAGTTTCTACGAATGCCATTTGGTCTCAGAAATGCCCCACTAACATTTCAAAGAATGATCAACACCCTGTTTGCCGGACTAATTGGTAACACAGTCTGCGCTTATTTGGATGATCTAATAGTAGTCAGTAAGGACGTCGATTCCCATCTGATAAAACTGCGTGAAGTTTTGGCCAAACTTTCCACAGCAGGACTCAAAATAAAACTCTCAAAGTGCGAGTTTTTAAAATCCAGAATCCATTTCCTTGGTCATGTAGTTGACGGTGAGGGCATACACACAGTTAATGATAAAGTCAAAGCTGTATCTCAGTTCCCGCGTCCTACCTCAAATGATCATGTGCGTAGCTTTCTCGGATTATCTGGTTATTATCGTTCCTTTATCAAGGACTATGCAACATTAGCATCGCCCCTAACGAGGTTGCTCAAAAAAGATGCAGTGTTTATATGGGATGCTGAACACGAGGAAAGTTTTACGGCATTGAAGACAGCGCTAACCAATGCCCCGGTTCTAGCATTCCCAGACTACACTCAACCTTTCACTCTCTGTACTGACGCTTCCGGAATTGGAGTCGGAGCAGTGCTCATGCAAGAGGACACGCGTGGGAAGTTTAGAGTGATAGCATTTGCAAGTCGCAAACTAATCGATGCTGAAACACGTTATTCGGTGACGCATTTAGAAACGTTAGCCGTTGTGTGGGCACTTAAGAAGTTCAAAGACATTATCTTTGGCTACAAGATAACTGTTTTTACTGATCATGCGGCAGTCACCGAACTGTTCCATGGCAGAAACTTATCAGGCAGATTAGCACGCTGGTATCTGACAATTCAAGAGTTTGACCCCGAATTTAGGTATTTACCTGGGAGGGCGAATGTTGTCGCCGACGCTCTGTCAAGAAATATAGCACCAGTCATGCCTGTATCAACATTCACTCTTTCGCAGCTGGAAGATGAGCAACGACGCGACCCATATTGGTCAGCTGTTATTTTTGCTCTCGAATCGGGCGAGGATGTTAAACTCCCCAAGTTATTTCTTCCCTTAAGTCAGTTTGAATTACGACATAACATACTCAATAGGACGAGAAAATCTCCTGAGGGTAATGTGTCTCAAATAGTCGTACCTGACACGTTGCGCAAAGCAGTAATGACATTGTTCCACGATGTCCCACAAGCAGGTCACCAAGGTCGTGATAAATGCTTAGCGGATTTACGAAAGAAGTATTTCTGGAACACTATGAAGAAAGACATAGAATTACACATAGCTAATTGTTTGGCATGTGCTCAACATAAAGGATCAACAGGATCACCTGCCCCGATTCTACAATATCCTACACCAGACCGTCCGTTTGACACAGTCGCTGTTGATGTGTTACAACTCCCAATGAGTCATCAGGGATCAGGATACGTCTTAGTGTGTGTGGATCATTTTTCCAGGTTCGTGGTCTTGGTCCCACTAAAAAGCAAAACGGCCGAAGCAGTAGCCTATGCATTAGTGATGAATCTCATATGTCCATATACTACGCCTAAAGTTCTACTCTCTGATAATGGAACAGAGTTCAAGAATGAGCTAATAGAGCATATATGTGCACAATATGGAATTAAACAAACTTTTGTGACAGCTTATCATCCACAGGCTAATGGCCTTGTTGAAAGAACCAATCGTAAAATCCTAGAAATACTGCGTCCAATCGTTAGTGGTTTTCAATACGCATGGGAGGATTGGTTACCGCAGGTTGCAGCGTCGATAAATGGGTCAGTTAATAGCTCTACGGGCAAAACACCCTACTATATTGTCTATGGTACAGATAAACGTCTGCCTTACGACATCCTTACAGAGGCGCCATACCCGGTATATAATACGGATGATTTTGCGGCAAAACAAATTCATGTCTTTACAGAAATTCATAACCAAGTACGATCACAGCTAGCGGCGTCACGCGCCGAAATGATCATCAAACAACATAAACATGCTAAACCTATCGCACTGAACGTTGGGGACGCTGTTATGTTATAGGAACCTGAAAGGAACTCCAAACTTTCGGCGAAATTTTCTGGTCCATTCCGCATAATCTCAAAAGAAGCAGGCAACAAATTCAAAATATGGAAGCCTAATGCACAGATCGCAGATGTCGTGCACGCGGATCGTCTGAAGAAGACCCAGATAAATGTCTTACCTCCAGTTGATGATAATGTGATTGATACATCCTTACAGACTGTTCAGAAGCAAAATGTCCCAAATGACTATTGTATGAAACTACGTTCTGCGAGTAGAAGTTAACTCGTACTTTCGCGTCAGATGGAAAACGTCGACGGCCAACTACAATCAGCAGTGGACATTCTTCATGGTCTCAGCACAGCTTCGATGAATTCGACAATAGTTTCATGGACGTTGTCGTTCAAACTGTATCTCAACAGAATCGTGTTATTTTTCAAACCTTTCACGCGATTACTGCTCTAGAATCAAAGGTTAATGCAATCATAATGGAGTCTAACCAAGTTTCGAGGATTGTTACTAGGTTACAGAAAGCAATCCCGACGTTAGAATGGCTCCTTTACTACACAGAATATTTGCATGCTACTGAAATTTCAGTTCATAAAATTGTAACCTCTAAAAATGAACTAATAGACAGCATTGTAGATGCCGGGATAGGACGTGTGGACGCGAAGCTTGTGCCTGTGCAGACGCTTCTTGAAGCTTTAAAAATAGCCAAGTTGCAGTATCATTTAACTCCGATTTTCAATGACAATGAGGTTCAATATTATTACCCACTGTTGGAGTCAACTCTCACGCACAATGCAATTCTGATCCACATTCCTATGCGAGGGCAACATGAGATTAATGCATGGCATTTAGAACCCTTCCCCTGGTTTGTGAACGACACACTGTATACCCTAGATAGGCCTAAAGAACTTTTCTTAGTAGATGAAGAATATTCATTGTTATCAATAGAGGATTCTGAGGTACTGTCACGGTGTAAGTCGTCTTATCTACACCTACACGTATGTCCAGCCTACATGTTTGCATTTATTCCTGCTGCAGAGGGAATATGTGAATTGGCAGTCATACAACCAAATGTACGCACAGCGTTAGCTCAATGCAGTTATAGGCCAGTTAGTCTAAAGACTGTTCCACGCTCACCTTCACAATGTGCAGTATTTGTTCTTTCCAAATCTCACTACTGTAATTTTAAAATGCCATGATGGTGTTAAGCAGCTAGTTGTGAAAGGGCATTACAAGGCTCCGGATTACTGTGAAATCACTTGAAGTACATTTCGGACCTTGCCTACTCATCAGCATTTTGCGTTAAATCGAAAACTCAAGTCTGCTTTAATTCAACTTCCTATAATGACTTTCACTATCAAGGATATTTAAATAGTATCAGAGAAATTAAAAGTCTTAGCTTTCGTGAATGAGACACATTTTGCTGATTTGAATAATAACTTGCCATTTTACCTGTCACGGGAATTTGCACTACCAAGTCTTACGATTCCCTCTATTCTGTTAATTCTGGCAATAATGTTCCTGTTCTGTTATTACCGGGCAGTATCATCCAAATTCAACATTGTTCATAACATACTAACCCGTACGACACAAAAGTCTAGGTCCCCTGTAGTAGAGAATACCCCTACAGTAATTTCCCCAGCTTAGTGTCTACATATCTGTTTATAACATGGTTAGGGTTGTCTAGGATGTACTGTACTCTGTGAGTTATTTAGGCCTCACGGAGCTCGGCTGGTACGTGACCGAGCGATGTAATAGGCCCCTGTCTCATCAACAGAACGTATTATATAAATGGGTCAATACATCTGATATTATATTCAGATTCACCACCCTGTAACTTTCCACTGTCTATGAGTAAGACATGAGATGGACACGTGAGCGGGCAACTCACCCAAGAGGGCGAGACCCATAGCTCAGCATTTCTGTAAGCACGCACTGCGATGCCCTTAAGCTTCAGTAGCTCACCTCAACTCATATAGTAAGGACGTGACCTAACGTTTATCATACATAAACGCCGTCCCCTTCTCATTCACTCCTAGACAGTGAGACTTACGGTTGATATACACTCAGGAATTATATATACAACCTTTTATAATAAAACGAAGGAACTACCGTTTGGGTTTCGTAACTTAAAACCCAAATATAAATGTATGTGAACGAACTGGTTAATTGGACAAGCAGCCAATTCATACTAGAATAACCCTGCTACTCTTTTTGTAGAAACTCTGAGAGATAATTTTCTGTTCCAACATGTTAGAGACCCGACACATTACAGAGGGGAGCAAACACCCAAGCCACTTGACCTCATCATAACAAACGAGGAGGGTATGGTGGCCAAACTTGAACACCTTGCCCCAGTTGGTACTAGTCACCATATAGTGTTGTCCTTCAGATTTAACTGTTGCCTAGTTCAAGATAAGGCCAGGCCAAGGTGCATATATTACAAGGGAAATTACAATGGGATCAGGGAAGAGATGAGAGGTATCAACTGACCTGACTCATTAAGGCACAAGAACGCAGACACTACGTTGAGTATCATAACTAGAAAGTGACTCATTTGATCGATAAATATATACCCAAGACCAAACCCAGTGCTTCTAGGAATACGAGGGGATCCCTACACATGAACCATGCGGCGGTCGACAAAGTTAAGAAGAAAACCCAGAAATTCAAGACGTGGGTTGGGTCAAGCGATGAGCAGGACAGGAGGATGTACGCAAGAGCCAGAAACCAAGCAGATAGAGTGTAGAAGGGCTGAAAAGGAGTTCCAGAGACTGGTTGCGTTTTACCGCTATGCAAAGTCGAAATTAAAAACGTGAGTAGGAGTATCAGACCTGAGGCTTGAAGATGGTAGTTATGCAGATTCTGACCAGGATAAAGCTGCGGCATTGAACAGCTTCTTTTCCTCGGTGTTCACAAGAGAGGATGCAATTAACCTTCCTGCGTTTGAGGACAGACGGTTCGACACAGCACTGACCCACATTGTGTTCTCAGAAGAGGGTTTTAGAAATAAACTGTCCAGGCTAAAGGTCCATAAGAGTCCTGGCCCTGACATGGTGCATCCTAGAGTGCTAAGAGAGTTGTGCAACGAGCTTGCCGAGCCCCTGAAGATCCTGTTTTGTAAATGCTTGGATGAACAAAAGGTCCCCATTGAATGGAAAGTGGCTTATGTGAGTCCTATCTTCAAGAAGGGCGATCGTCACTCCACGAACAACTATAAACCGGTGAGCCTGACCAGCATAATATGTATAGTACTTGAGAGTATTATCAGAGATGCCGCAACGAAGCATCTACAACGAAACAACATTGTAAAGGATTGCCAACACGGTTTTATGTCGGGGCGCTCCTGCTTAACATAATTGCTCAAGGTATTGGATATTTGGACTCATTCTGGAACGGGGTGGTAATATCGACAATATTTACCTAGATTTTGCCAACGCTTTCGACAGTGTACCCCACGAAAGGCTGAAAATCAAACTGGAATTCGGGGAAATGTCCTAGCGTGGATAGAAGACTTTCTACATGACCGCAAGCAGTGTGTGGTGATTAATGGCACAAAATCATCATCCGTACCTGTCACAAGCGGGGTACCACAGTACAGTGTATTGGGCCCGCTGTTGTTTGTTTGTTTCATAAATGACATGCCTGACATTGTACACTCCTCTATACAAATGTTTGCCGATGACGCCAAGTTATTTCGGTTAATCAAGAACCAAGTGGACTGTGAAGAGCTGCAGAAGGACCTCTGTGAGCTCCAGGAATGGTCGTAGAAATGGTTGCTGAGATTGAATATCACGAAGTGTAAGAGGATGCCCCTGGGGTGTACCAACGGTAAGGAGGCGTATCATATGTCCCAACGGGATGAAGAAACTGCACTATTTGAGACTGAATGTGAGAAGGACCTAGGTGTGTATGTTGACAATGAGCTGAAGTCTTCGGGCCATTGTGAGAAGAAGGTAAATCAGGCTAGGACATTTCCCCGAATTCCAGTTTGATTTTCAGCCTTGTCACATCTCATACTTTATCCTCTTCAAGTAGGTTCTGCAACCCTCACCCGAAAAAGTTACCCTCACAATTTTCTGGACCCGGCTTCTTCAATCTTGAGCTGTGACCCCTGGGGCGAGCGTCCGCCAGCTCCAAGTAAGACACTCGACTGAGTAGTGCTCCTGAGGTGCTTATACACCTCAATTAGGTCACCCCTGCCCGTCTGTAGTATAAGCTTCAGGCACTCCAATCTTTCAGGGTAGCTGAGGTGCCGAAGTGCAGGCACCAGTCTGGTGGCCCCTTGAACATTTTAAACCAACTGACAGTCCCGAGCATATCTCGGAGACCAGACGGGGTGACAGTACTCCAGATGGGGAAGCAGAAAATTGTGAGGGTAACTTTTTCGGAGTGAGGGTTGTGAATTCTTGGAACAATCTACCAGAAAGTGTTGTGACAGCACCGAGTGTGAGCTTTTCAAGACAAGACATAACCAATACTGGAACAGGTTCAGATACATCCAGGAGCCGAGAAATGCCCAGTACTTGCCAACAGTGCGTAACAGAGACGTGACCGATCGCCCAAGCTGCTAATGAGCCGATCTTTTGGTGAAGAGGATAAAAGAAAAGGAAAAGTAATCAGAGACGTGACCGATCGCCCAAGCGGCTAACGAGCCGATCAGTGGTGAAGAGGATAAAAGTAAAGTATGAGATGTGACAAGGCAGCACAAGGCTGAATGAATGGGCGTGAAACAGTGTCATCACCCTGTTTGCGTGGCTACACATCAATGCAGAAGAGCACTTATCACACGGTTGCTTTATTTGTTTACGTTATGAAGCTTTGTTGTGTAGCCACGACCGAGTGACTAGGTCTGAACTATGGGGAACTAGCAGGCAGGGCCATCCACGGGTTCACGCCCATAACTACGGCCACTCTGTTTTGCCACATTCCATACTTGTGCCCTCACACACCCCAAGTGCACGGAATGCTCATGTGGAAGCAACTGTACTGAACAGTCACCAAAGAATTCCTGGCGCTTATTCTCCTGAACCACAAACCCTGAGATTCGGACTCGTGAATCCGAAGCACTAGACACATGAATTACTTTGTCGATAAATGCTGAGGATTCACGAGTCTGAATCTCGGAGTTCATGGTTCAACAGGAGAGGCGACAGGACTTTTGTTAGTAACTCTAATGTTTAGGTGCGTGGAAAACTCCGGCCAGTGTCTTGAATATAATTTATTACTTGTACAGCCCACGGCACTTGTAAGCCACAGACTGGCGGCCTCGATATTCCAAATCAGCAACTTGGCTGGGCGCATCCCTCCCTCAACCCACCTGCAGAAATACAAACTTCCTCGATAATTTTCGGTGCTGCAATGTCTAAGATGCAAGTTTATCGTGGCTACTGCCCAAACACCTTGCGAACGAAATCTTGTCTTTGAACATCTCTCATGGATTAACTTTAAGGTGACCGGCTTTCTTTGGTTTGTCTGTAGTCTGTGGTGTAAAATATTAAGCCAAACAATATTCCAGACAGACATGTGGAGACTGTTGGTAGCTCTGGTATAGTCGTGGTCTAGGGGGTTCGTCCTGAGACAACATAAACGTCTTCGAAAGCGTTGATTTTAGGAATAAGAAAATAATTTAAAATGTATTCTATCGTTATTTGTAATGAACAAATTAATAGGGATAAACAATACAAATAATTCTGTTTACTTTTGTCACCAGTTGACTGACACCACTTTGAGACGTCGATGACGTAAGTGTTTCCAGGGTTCAGGAACAGCCTTTCGATACATCAGACTCAATCATCCCCAAAACGAGTCATTATACCAACTAAAATATTGGCATATAATCTTGTGTAATACATTGCCTTGTACTTCATAATTAAAACAGATAAAGACAGAGACCCCTGAAGCTACATGTGTGAAGAAACGAATGAGTAAACACGACTAAACTCAGTCCGTTATAACACTGGGACGAGGTCTTGAGTCTGATTCAGTTCGCGGTTCCGGATTTATGAGAATGTCAACAGAGGCCGCTAACAAGACAACACACACAGTGCTGTCTGCCTTAGAGCCGGTAAGGTGAAGAGACTGAAATTGACGAGGACAGTAAGGAATTCAAGTGTGTTCGTCAGTGTAGTAAAGTGTTCGAAAGTGTCTTAAAGTGTTTCTAAGTGTTTCAAAGTGGTCTTCAGTTTCCTAAAGTGTTTTTAAGTGCCGTAAAGTTTTCATAAGTATTGTGACGTGATCATATGTAGTATCAAAATGCGTTCTTAAGTAACATAAAGTGTTTATAAGTGATGTGAAGTGTTTGTGTCATGAAGACTTATAAGTAGCACAAAGAAATCGTGGGAGCCCAAAACACCATACGTGTCGTAAGTGGCAAAATTTGTTAAGTGCCATAAAGTGTCATGTTATGTCACAAAGATTCGTGTAATATCCAAAAGTTTTATAAAGTACTTTTAAGTGCCAGTTGGTCTGAAAAAGTGCCAGTAAGTCTTAGAAGTGTTGTAATGTCGTCAAATGTGATGCACAATGGAAAAGTGCTGTGAAGTGTCAGAGATGTGTCATGAAGTGTCAGAGGTGTGTCATGAAGTGTCAGAGATGTGTCATGAAGTGTCAGAGGTGTGTCATGAAGTGTTCTAAGGTGTTAAAGTGGCCTGAAGTGTCGGTGTTGTAAAGTGCCGTAAAAAGCCATATATTTTCAGTGTCATAAAGTGGCACGAGGTGTCGTAAAGTGTTGAATAGTTTTCAAGTGTTATAAAAATACGATAGTATCATACTGTGTCGAAAAGTGACGTAAGGTGAAGTCCCTCAAAGTGTCGTAAAGTGTCAATAAAGTTATAAGGTTTTGCAAAGTGTCTTGAACTACCGCAAGGCCATGAGGTGTCATAAAAGTGTCAAGACGGTGCCAGGAGATGCCCCTGTATGGCACTAGGGTTCCCACCAGCACAAGGTAACTATACTACTGTTGTGTTGTTGACATATCGAACAAGTTCTCTTAGTCATCCATTTGGTATAAACTAATACTTAAGATCATTGGTTCTGTCTCAGTTGTTCCTGTGAGTTAAGTGAGTGTGAAGATGATAAACGGCAGGTAATCTCAACTGATTTTTATCTTTTCCTTTTCCAAGTAAGTGTGAGTTAAAACAGCTCTTTGAGGGACATTAACACACCATATCTCAGGTACGGCCAAGTTATCATATTCATTGATTAAAATTATCGTTTAATTCGTCAGATAAGTCTGGAGTCCTTTACATCCCACAGCAGTTTTAAAGGAACGCTTCGCTTTTCCCCGCCATCTTTGAGGACGTCGGTGTCCCTCCCTTATCAATGAGTCAACGTGATGCCCCCACTCGTTCACGTGGACGTCGGACCCACTCCTTATGTTTACACCGTCTTTATGGTCGCCTGTGGTCCCGTCGCTGTCTATATGAAAGTCTTTCCCTCCCCTTCCCTCACGTCTTCTATAGGCGTATCAGACTCCTCCCACTCCCACCTTCCCGTCAGAGCTTCATCTCTTCCACTCAAGTGAGTTTAAGAGGCATCCGCATCTCTCCAGGAAAGTTCTTGCTACACTGAGATAAAACGACCCTCACCATGCTGTCATGGTTTCACTATCCTGCTTTACGGGCTATTAGCTATTGTGCTTTGTAGGCGCCGCATCTCTCTATCAGTTGTTGATTCGTCAAACAGGTCCCAGCCCTAATTGGTAACAACCTAATCTTACCCCTGGGACTGGAGCTTAGTAATAACAAGTCCCAATCCCAGAAATTACTAATTCCAATGGATCCCAGTTTTAATGAGCTCCAACCGTAATGCCTCAGGGGCGATTAGTATTAAGGTCCTTTTGGGCAGAGAACCATTTGATCTTGAAATGTTCAGTGTTGACCGTCACAGCTCATCATCAGAGACCAATGTTTTCGGTGAGTTGGGTCTCTCCTCCCATGGTAGATGTGTGGCAGCGTCCACACACTCATGCCTCAGGAACGTCCTCACACCCCGGGAGCATTTGACCACCTCCTCGTGAGCATCGAAGTATTTATTGATGTAATTTTTAAGGATGCCACATTTTCCTAAGCTTGTATCAAACACCAATTTTTGTAAGCTTATGAAGATAGAAAGTCATTCGTTTTACAGTATTGGGAGCACCGTTCCTTGTTGACTGACGTTAAATTTCTTTCTCTCAGTATTCGTCCCTGGTCAAAAGTTTGGGAACATATAGCAATGATGCTGTCTGTCCGTCTGTCCATCCGTCCGTCCGCCCTAAATTTTGTATCCACTCGGTAACTCGCCACAGACGTGATGGATTAATTTCAGTATTAGTGTGAGAACGTAAATTATGGCAGGGTCTTATTGAATAGTACTGGACGGGTTGATAGTTCGTTGACTTTATACCTTGGCTGACCGACGATTATTGCCTGGTTTGTGTGTTTCTGGAAGTGAGGTGAGGGAGGGAGGCCGCCAGTCTGTGTGGTTTTCAGCGTCGTGCACTGTACATGTTGTCTAAAGGGTCCACAGAGAAGAGTTAAAAAAAAATAATGACCCAACTAAAAATAAAAACTATCAGTAGTTGTGATTAGAATTTTTGTATTCTAATTTAAATTCCGATTCTGTATTCATGAAATTATCATTGAGAGTGCCATCGGGAGGTGCCAACTCAGTGAAGTGTCATTTTCAGCATTATGACTTTGACCTTTGACCATAACCTCCCCCACCAGACAACAAGGTAGAGGTTGTCCAGGCAAACATATGAGCCAAGATGGAATATCGTAAATCAATCCGCTGTCTAGTTATGCTGTGACAAGTGTACACAAGGGACGACCCACTCACCGGTGTCCCTGTGAGTCAGAGCGATAAACCAACTCAGCATGACACACTATCTCTTCGTCATCTCAGTTCACACTATATCGAACATTACATCATCGTCGATATTCAATAAGTTTGAATAATTTTCACCACCTACATCATCACCACCTACACCATCACCACCTACACCATCACCACCTACACCATCACCACCTACACCATCACCACCTACACCACCATCACCACCTACACCACCATCACCACCTACACCACCATCACCACCTACACACCATCACCACCTACATCACATCACCACCTACACCATCTACTACACCATCACCCTTTCCACACCATCACCACCTACACCACCATCACCACCTACCATCTACCACCATGATACCTGCACCATGACACCTACATCTAAATACTTACCTACCATCACCACCTACACCACCATCACCACCTACACCATCACCACTACACCATCACCACCTACATCATCACCACCTACACCCACCATCACCTACACCATGACCACCTACACCATGACCACCTACCATGACCACCTGCATCATCTACCCTACACCATCACCCACCTACACCACCATAAGCCACCTACTACATCACACCAACTTCATCTACCTACACCATCTACCTACATCATCACCACCTACCACCATCACCACCTACACACCACCTACACCATCACCACCTACACCATCACCACCCTACACCATCACCACCTACATCATCACCACCTACACCACCATCACCACCCTACCATCACCACCTACACCATCACCACCTACACCATCACCACCTACACCACCATCACCACCTACACACCATCTACCTCACCCACCATCACCACCTACACCACCATCACCACCTACACCATCTACCTACACCACCATCACCACCACCATCTTTCACCCTACACCATCACCACCTACACCATCACCACCTACACCCATCACCACACCACCATCACCACCTACACCATCACCACCTACACCATCACCACCTACACCACCATCACCACCTACACCATCACCACCTACACCATCACCACTTACACCCACCTGTACAGTGTCTCGGTGAAGACTCGGAGTATCAGTACATCAACGCTCTGATCCCTGTGAACAAAACACACCTGTTAATGCATGATTCATCTGACACACGGCACATCTCTATGACACGGCCACATGACACACCTCTATGACACGGGCACATGACACACATCTATGACACGGCTACATGACACAGACACACCTCTTTGACACGGGCACATGGCACACCTCTATGACACAGGTACATGACACACCTCTATGACATGGGCACATGGCACACCTCTATGACACAGGTACATGACACACCTCTATGACATGGGCACCAGCACACCTCTATGAAACACAGGTACTGGACACCTCTTTGACACGGGCACATGGCACACCTCTATGACACAGGTACATGACACACCTCTATGACATGGGCACATGGCACACCTCTATGACACAGGTACATGACACACCTCTATGACACGGCTACAAGACACAGGCACACGACACACCTCTATGACACGGCTGCAAGACACAGGCACACGACACACCTCTATGACACGGATACATGACACACCTCTGACAGCCCCTGACACATCTCTGACACAGGCATGGCACCTCTATGACACAGCCACATGACACACCTCTGTGACACCAGCCACATGACACAACTCTATGAGCACACGGGCACATGGCCTTCCTCTGTAATACGGACACATGACCTGCCTCTATAACACGAGGGCACATGACACACCTCCTGTGACACGGGCTGCTGACACAGATTTCTGGCCACGGCCACACCCAGCACAGGGCGACACCTCTGACACGGACACACTGACGCCCTCTATGATACGGACACATGACACACCTCTATGACACGGGCACGACACCTCTATGACACGGGCACGCAGCACACCTCTATGACACGGGCACATGACACAGATTTATGACACGGCCACATGACACAGGCACGTGACACACCTCTATGATGACACAGGCACATGACACACCTCTTTGACATTGGCACATGGCACGCCGTATGAAACACAGAGCACACAGCACATCTCGCTTGGCCATGACATACAGTAGTTATACAATGATCATGCACAGTAGCTAAAACAACTATCTGTGCAGGTGGGGGTCGATATGCTCCAAAATTTTCCGTGTGACTAGTGATATTTTTTTTTTTTTTTTTTATTGGGCACCCCCCTACATTCTTGTGTAAGGTGAAGCGCAGAAGCGTTTACAGCGCCCAACAGGGAAGCATGCAAAGTTTATTCTTGCCTTTATGTCTCATGAGTTAAGGGCGTAGAAGCCTGAAGAGTCAATGGTTTATGTCATCAAGTTATTGGAAGCTCCAACAACTTGTCCCTGAATACGAATTCGCAACTTTCGATTTACACCAGGTACCTACTTTACTGCTAGGTGAACAGGGACTAATGGGGGCTAGGAAGTATGTCCAAACAACTTCCACCGACCTGGGAATCGAACCCGTGACATCTAGCTTGCGAAGGCAAGAGCGGTACCACTCTACCACCAGCACCCCCTGACAAGTCATAACTCTCATAAAATTTATCGTCCATGGTCTCGTATTGTTTCCCACAAAGTACACACAGATAGTTGTTTTAGTACCACAACTGCCTGGCGCGGGAGGAAGGCTGTGGTTGTGGCCGGGCTTGCAGGAAGGGTGACGCCTGTTATATACTGTACCACCTACACCATCACCACCTACACCACCACCACCTACATCACCTACACCATCGCTTACACCACCTACACCACCACCTACACCACAACCTACACCACCTCCACCATCACCTACACCACCTATACCACCACCTACGCCACCTACACCACCATCTACACCATTATCTACACCATCACCTACACCACCATCTACACCATTATCTACACCATTATCTACACCATCACCTACACAACTACCTACATCACCACCTACACCACCACCTACACCATCATCTACACCACCACCTACACCACCAACACTATTATATATACCACCACCTACACCATCACCTATACCACCATCTACACCATTATCTACACCATCACCTACACAACTACCTACATCACCACCTACACCACCATCTACACCATCATCTACACCACCACCTACACCACCTACTGTATATGCCACCACCTACCATCACCTACACCACCATCTACACCATTATCTACACCATTATCTACACCATCACCTACACCATCACCTACATCACCACCTACCACCATCTACACCATCATCTTCACCACCACCTACACCACCTACACAATCATATATACCACCATCTACACCATTATCTACACCATTATCTACACCATCACCTACACCACCTACACTATTATATATACCACCACCTACACCATCACCTACACCACCATCTACACCATTATCTACCATTATCTACACCATCACCTACACAACTACCTGCATCACCCACCCTACACCACCATCTACACCACCTACACCATCATCTACACCACCACCTACCACCGCTACACCACATAAACCACCTACACCACCTACACCATCACTACCACCACCTACCCATCACACCACCTGCCCACCTACACCACCACCTACACCATAAACCACCACTACACCACCTACACCATCATATATACCACCACCCTACACCACCACACCACCTACACCACCACCTGCACCACCATCTACATCACCTACAAAATCATCGACACCACCACCCACACCACCTGCACCACCACCTACACCACCACCAACACCACCACCTACACTATCACCTCCACCACCATCTACACCACCACCTACACCACCTGCACCACCACCTACACCACCATCGACACCACAGCCTACACCACGTACACCACCATCTACACCACCATCTACACCACCATCTACACCACCATTTGCACCATATCTACACCACCATCTATGTATGTATATTATGTATGCTGGATTATATATTATGTATGTATATTATGTATGTGCTCCATTTATGTATTATTTATTCAGCCTAGCTAGCAGCGTGTGGCAATGTAATTACCATATCCCACATGCTTAATTAATGTGCCTGGCGACGTATGGAAGCTGTTAATGTATCACTTGCCATACGTCGTCTATAGCAGTTGACAGGCAGCCAGGTTGAGGAGAGCACTACTTCCCTCTGTGTACATATCTCTTATCCAGTAAATCGAACCTACAAAATCTATACAGGTGTTTATGTTCTCTCCTGTATATTGAACTTATTATCCAGAACCTAACATGGCGCAGTGCGTAATCTTACTGGATAATTACGAGTGACAGTGCAAAGTTTGTGGAAAGCCGGCTTATGGCCTCCTGCCCTGTGTCAACCAACCGCCGCCCGCCACCCGTCCTCGAAGAATTTAGCAACTTTGAGCAGTGTCAGTGACAGTGATTTTCTGTGAAGTGTTTAGTGCATTGTGTGTTTCGTGCCATTCATGTGTGACCTTGTTCTAACGGATTCCCAAGGTATACGGCATGTTCTGGGCATTTGTGGGGAGTAGAGTTCAGTGCACCCTTCTCTGACCGCGTCCAGAGGGTGACTGACGCTTCTCGCCGTCTCCACCCCCCCCTCACAGCGTCGCCTCCACACCCCCTCACAGCTCGAGGCAAGACGCTCCTGCCCGGGACACACACACCCATACATGTACTAACACTCGCTGACCGCGCGGCTCCCTTATATATATTTTATATATATAACCTACTTATCTGTGTATTTAATTAATTTTTTTTGTCTGAAATCTTGTTGATACGACGGGCTGACCGGTCAACACTGATTTAAGACACAGTACACAGATGAAGTAGTTATGTCTCGTACCTTACGTAGCCGTGGAGCCAGCGCCGCCCGGACGAGTGAGGCGGATGATAGCCCCGCAGAGATGGATGACATGGCTGACCACGACGCTCCAGCTCCCACAACATCGCGCAGCCCTTCACCTCGATATTCAGCGTTGTCTCCAGAGATAATTGCTTTAATGAAGTTTATGAGAGATGAAAGGCGCGAGGATGAAGCTAATAGACGTGTGGCGGATGAACACAGAAGGCAAGCAGAGGCAGAGAGAGACCACCAACGGAGATTGGAAGACAGTGCACGGTTTGAAGCCTTGATATCTCGCCTCGCTGTTAACCAAGCCCCTGGCTCTAACACTGCCCTGGTACTGACTGGTTCAGATACCTCATCAATGCTTCCTTCACGCCCCCCAGCCCCACCTAAAGCAGCTGCTCAAACACCGCCCATCTTGAAGCCTGATGTGAATTTCCAGACTTTTCGTGAATGGCGGCGACGGTGGACTGATTATTCTACGATGGTGGATCTCCAGAGTTTGTCACA
The DNA here is from genome assembly GCF_018991925.1 of Homarus americanus. NCBI lineage: Eukaryota > Metazoa > Arthropoda > Malacostraca > Decapoda > Nephropidae > Homarus > Homarus americanus. Next base: position 21,338 of record NW_024725486.1, on the reverse strand, counting down.
GCCTAAACAACTCATTCAGCTGCGTATGTGCCTGTCCTTGGAAATTCAGCGTGTCTTAGAACATACGTTGCAGGTACCCCCAACCTCTTCGCTGTCTGTAGAGGAGGTACTGGACATTCTACAACGGCACATCAAAGGACAGCAGAATGAAGCTCTGCGCAGGAGGGAATTGTTTAGCTGCAGACAGATGGAGGGTGAGTCTTTTGACGCCTTTTATGTACGTCTTAAGAGAGCCTCGGAAGAGGTAGATATATGTCTAGGCCACCACCAGCAGTGCGAGGAGACCCAGTTGAAGCAGGTGATCCTGATGGGTGTTAAGGACGAGGAACTTGTCCAACGCCTCACCTCCCTCGACTCTTCCTCTTCTCTCAACGATGTGTTGACGATATGTCGCTCCTATGAGGCTGCCAGGTGTGCCACCTCTGCCATCCGAGCTCCCCCTACAGCTGTACGCGCTGTGTCCCGGTACAAGAAGGACAAGAAGTCTGCTCCTACGCCTTCGCCCACCACGTCCACGCCCGGTTCATTTTGTAACAACTGTGGTAAGCAGCACGGAACACAGGTGTGTCCAGCTGCTGAGTCTACATGCAACAGTTGTGACCGTAAGGGCCACTGGTCACTCACAGTACGGTGCCCAGCCAAGTACGTCCAGTGCAATGTGTGCGGTCGTCTGGGCCACTATGACAAGTGTTGCCCTTCCAACAAACCCAAGGGACAGCGTCGGCGGAAGCTTCAGCTCCCTTCCACCAGAGAGGGCCGCCCACAGTCTTCCAATCAGAAGCATGACGACCCTGGACAACGCTCGAGCCATATTAGGAATGTGTGCTCCCCCCCGCGTCCCAGGACCAAAGTCCCCCAGTACATCAGTGTCATTGTGACCTACCGCAGTGTGTCATCCCGTCTTCAGATGTTGCCCGACACCGGCGCTGATGCTACAGTCATCGGTCCCCAGCATTTGCAATGCTTGGGGCTCTCTCCAAATGATCTAGGACCGCCCCCCAAGGATCTCCGCTTTATGGCAGATGGTTCACAGATGACCCCGGCCCTGGGTTCACTCCAAGCACAAGTCACCTTTGGCAACAGGTCGTGTCAAGCCTGGATTGATGTGCATAACGGTGTCCCGACTCCTTTGCTGTCCTACAGACATTGTCAAGAGTTGGCCATCATCTCCCAGGACTTCCCCAAACCTATTCTTGAGGTAAAACACGCCAACAGGGTGCAAAAAGGGAGCAGCAACGACCCTGCTGCCGCCCTACCTCTGCCTCTTGCCAGTGACACCTCTCCTTCGGATGCTCGGAAGTACTTCCTGAAGGAATTCAGCGACGTTCTGGTGACCAAGTCCGCTCTGGAATCCAAGCCTCTCAAGAAGATGGCAGGTCCCCCCATGAGGATCCACCTGACGGACGACGCGAAGCCCTTCGCTATTTACACCCCTCGACTGGTTCCCCTGGCCTTCCGCGAGGCGGTCAAAAACGAGCTGGACTCCATGGTCGCCCAAGAAATTATTGCACCAACCGGCGATGACCCGTCTCCATGGTGTCACCCTATGGTTGTCGTCGCAAAACCTAAAGGTGGTGTTCGGATCACCACTGACCTCTCCAAGCTCAACAGCCAGGTGTCTCGTCCTGCGCACCCTTCTCCCACGCCCTTTGCAGCTATACGCAGTGTGAACCCGAAGGCGCGCTTCTTCACGACGATGGACGCCCTGTGTGGATACTGGCAGATAGAGCTTGCCGAAGAAGACCGACCACTCACAACTTTCATCACCCTGCATGGACGTTACAGTTATTGCCGTGGCCCCATGGGATTCGCCGCTACAGGAGACGCTTTCTGTCTTCGAGGTGATATGGCTCTACAAGGTCTGGCAAACTGCGTGAAAGTGGTCGACGACATACTCGTGTACGACGAGGATTATATGGATCACCTCTGCCGTATCTACGAGGTACTCAACAGGTGCCGGAAGCACGGCATCACCCTAAATGCCGACAAGTTTGTTCTGGCCAGCTCTTCAGTGGACTTTTGTGGGTACACCCTTTCAGGGAATGGTATCGCAGCTGACCCGGAAAAGGTCCGCGCCATCACGGATTTTCCCACCCCTGCTAACCTGACCGACTTGAGGTCCTTCATCGGTCTCGTCAACCAGTTAGCAGAGTTTTCGTCGGACATCTCCGCAGCTGCTCAACCACTTCGCCCCCTGATGAGCCCCAAGAGGACATTCCTGTGGACCCCCGACCACGACAAGGCCTTCCAGCAAGTGAAACAGGCCCTGTCTCGTCCACCTGTCCTCGCCACGTTTGACCCAGCCTTGCCGACAGTTCTGCAGACAGATGCCTCACGCTTGTATGGCGTGGGATACGCCCTACTGCAGGATCATGGTGGAGGGCAGTTCCGGCTCGTCCAGTGTGGCTCGCGTTTCCTCTCTGACACTGAGACGCGCTACGCCACTATTGAGTTGGAGCTGTTGGCTGTGGTTTGGGCGATGTCCAAGTGCAGGTTTTACCTCATAGGCCTGCAACACTTTCACCTAGTGACCGACCATCGCCCGCTTGTCCCGATCCTCAACCACTACACGCTGGACGCCGTTGAGAACCCTCGCCTCCAGCGTCTGAAAGAGAAGCTCTCGGCGTACATCTTCACAGCAGTGTGGCGTGCTGGTAAGGAGCTCTGCATCCCTGATGCCTTATCCCGCTCTCCTGTCAGCCGCCCTACTCCAGAAGACCATGTGCTCGACGCCGACCTCGCTCTTTCCGTCAGGACTGTGGTCACTCTCCATGCCGTCCAATCCCTTCGTTCGGACCTGTCACCAGATGACGACAAGGCAATGGAGGACCTTCGAACAGCGGCCCGAGATGACCCTTCCTACGTCCGACTTGTCGAGTGTGTGAGGAATGGATTTCCTAGCAACCGCTACGATCTTCACAACACCCTGCTCCCGTATTGGAAACTCCGCGATGAACTCTACTGCGACGGAGACCTTGTTCTGTACGGAGCACGTGTAGTTGTCCCTGCTGCATCACGTCCCCACGTCTTGGCTCGCCTTCACGACAGTCACCGTGGAGCTGAGGCCACCAAACGACGTGCACGACAGACTGTGTTCTGGCCCGGCATCAACTCCGACATCTCCAATGTTGTCCGTGCGTGTGAGCCCTGCCAAGTATTACAACCCAGCCAGCAGCAGGAACCCTTCATGAGTGACGACAACCCCACCCGCCCCTTTGAGTCTGTGTCGGCCGACTTTTTCTGTGTGTCAGGAAAGTCCTTCCTTGTTATCGTCGACCGTCTCTCTGGTTGGCCGGTTGTCATCAAGTGCGGTAATGACACGACGTCTGCCGCCACCATCAGCAAGTTCCGCCACTACTTCCGTGACGTGGGCGTTCCTGTACGCCTGCGAACCGACGGAGGGCCTCAGTTCACAAGCCGGGACTTTGCTGTGTTCCTTGACCGATGGGGAGTCCGGCATGTGTTGTCATCGCCCCATTACCCGCAGTCCAACGGCCACGCTGAGGCTGCTGTCAAATCCCTGAAGCACCTCATCCTTAAGGTGGCCCCTTCTGGGAACATTGACTGCGAGGCCTTCGACCGGGGTCTTCTTGAACTCCGCAACACACCTAACTACACCGGACGCTCCCCTGCCCAGGTTTTGTATGGACGCCCCCTTCGTTCTTGTGTCCCTGCTTACCCTCAATCCTTCTCCAAGGAGTGGCAGGCCAAGACAGAGGATTGTGATCGCCGAGCCGCCGAACGTGTTCAGGACGTCGTCGCCCGCTACAACGACCACGCCCGTTCTCTCCCCAGGTTGAGTGTCGGCACCCGAGTCCGTGTTCAGGACCCGACCTCCCTACGTTGGGACAAAGTAGGCGTAGTCATGGGTCTCGGTAGGTCACGGGACTACCAGGTGCGGTTACCCAGTGGTCGTGTGTGGTGGACGAACCGCCGTTTTCTCTGCCCCGTAACAATGCCTTCTGCTGACCTCGCCACCAGTGTTGAGTCCCATACCCTTCCCAGTGATGAAGTCCCTCGATGCTCAGAACGGATCCGAAAGAAAAGGTCCGCTCAAGACTTTGCTATGAGTGTATAGGGGGGAGGGAGGTGTATGTATATTATGTATGCTGGATTATATATTATGTATGTATATTATGTATGTGCTCCATTTATGTATTATTTATTCAGCCTAGCTAGCAGCGTGTGGCAATGTAATTACCATATCCCACATGCTTAATTTATGTGCCTGGCGACGTATGGAAGCTGCTAATGTATCACTTGCCATACGTCGTCTATAGCAGTTGACAGGCAGCCAGGTTGAGGAGAGCACTACTTCCCTCTGTGTACATATCTCTTATCCAGTAAATCGAACCTACAAAATCTATACAGGTGTTTGTGTTCTCTCCTGTATATTGAACTTATTATCCAGAACCTAACAATCTACACCACCATCTACACCACCATCTACACCATTATCTACACCATCACCTACACCACCATACACACCACCACCTACACCACCTCCACCACCATCTACACCACCACCTACACCATCACCTACACCTACCGTCTACACCACCACCTACAACACCACCTCTACCACCACCTATGCCACCTGCAACATCATCTACACCATTATCTACACCATCACCTACACCACCACATACACCACCGCTTACACCACCTACACCATCACCTACACCACCACACCACTTACACCACCTACACCACCACCTACACCACCACCTGCACCTACACCATCACCTACATCACAATCTACACCACCACCTGCACCACCACCTACACCACCATCTACACCACCTGCCACCACCTACACCACCACCTACACCACCACTAAACCATCTACCCCACCACCTACACCACCATACACACCACCACCTACACGACCATACACACCACCACCTACACAGCCTCCACCATCATCTACACCACCACCTAGACCACCACCTACGTCACCTACACCATCACGTGCACCACAGTCTACACCATTATCTACACCACCACCTACGCCACCTACATCATATACACCACCACTTACACCACCATACACACCTACGCCATCACCTACACCACCATCTACCACCACCTACACCACCACCTACCACCACCTACACCACCATCTGCCATCACCTCACCACCATCTCACCATCACCTACACCACCACCTACACCACCTACACCACCACCTACGCCATCACCCACACCACTACACCATCACCTACACCACCATCTACACCATCAGCTACACCACCACCTACACACACTACGCCATCACCTACACCACCATCTACACCATCACCTACACCACCATCTACACCATCACCTACACCACCACCTACACCACCACCCTGTCACCTACACCACCACCTACACCACCACCTACACCATCACCTACACCACCATCTACACCACCACCTACCATCACCTACACCACCATCTACACCACCACCTACCACCACCCTACACCTCCACACCACCACCTACACCACCACCTACGCCATCACCTACACCACCACCTACGCCATCACCTACACCACCACCTACACTACCTACACTTCGCCTACACCACCACCTACACCACCATCTACACCATCACCTACCACTACTTACACCACCACCTACACCACCACCTACACCACCTACCCACCACCTACACCACCTACACTAGCTACACACACCACCTACACCACCACCTACACCAGCTACACCACCACCTACACCACCACCCCCACCCACACACACACATATACAGAATATAATTAGGAGGTTGAGAGGGACGAGGGAGAAGATGTGAGAGGGAGGGATGGAAGTGAGAGGGAGGGATGGAAGTGAGGGAGGGAAGGATGTGAGAGGGAGGGAATGAAGAGAGGGAGGGAAGGAAATGAGAGAGAGGGAAGGAAGTGAGAGGGAGGGATGGAAGTGAGAGGGAGGAAGGAAGTGAGAGGGAGGAAGGAAGGGAGAGGGAGGGAAGGAAGGAGAGGGAGGGATGGAAGTAGAGGAGGGAGGAAGAGAGGGAGGGAAGGAAGTGAGAGGGAGGGATGGAAGTGAGAGGGAGGGATGAAGTGAGAGGGAGGAAGGAAATGAGAGAGAGGGAAGGAAGTGAGAGGGAGGGAAGGAAGGAGAGGGGAGGGAAGGAAGTGAGAGGGAGGGAAGGAAGAGAGGGAGGGATGAAGGAGAGGGAGGAAGGAAGTGAGAGGGAGGGAAGGAAGTGAGAGGGAGGGATGGAAGGAGAGGGAGGAAGGAAGTGAGAGGGAGGGATGGAAGTGAGAGGGAGGGAAGGAAGGAGAGTGGGAGGGAAGGAAGTGAGAGGGAGGAAGGAAGTGAGAGGGAGGGAAGGAAGTGAGAGGGAGGGAAGGAAGTGAGAGGGAGGGATGGAAGGAGAGGGAGGGAAGGGAAGTGAGAGGGAGGGAAGGGAAGTGAGAGGGAGGGATGGAAGGAGAGGGAGGGAAGGAAGTGAGAGGGAGGGATGGAAGTGAGAGGGAGGGAAGGAAGTGAGAGGGAGGGAAGGAAGTGAGAGGGAGGGAAGGAAGTGAGAGGGAGGGATGGAAGTGAGAGGGAGGGAAGGAAGGAGAGGGAGGGAAGGAAGTGAGAGGAGGGAAGGAAGTGAGAGGGAGGGATGGAAGTGAGAGGGAGGGAAGGAAGTGAGAGGGAGGATGGAAGTGAGAGGAGGGAGGAAGGAAGTGAGAGGGAGGGAAGGAAGTGAGAGGGAGGGAAGGAAGTGAGAGGGAGGGATGGAAGTGAGAGGGAGGGAAGGAAGTGAGAGGGAGGGAAGGAAGTGAGAGGGAGGGATGGAAGTGAGAGGGAGGGAAGGAAGTGAGAGGGAGGGAAGAAATTGAGATTGGGGGAAGGAAGTGGGAGCGAGGGAAGGAAGTGAAAGTGAGGGAAGGAAGTGAGATTGAGGGAAGGAAGTGGGAGTGAGGGAAGGAAGTGAAAGTGATTGAAGGAAGTGAGACTCAGGGAAGGAAGTGAGAGGGTGGGAAGGAAGTAAGAGTGGGGGAAGGACACACTACTCACCAGCGGTATTGGGTCAGCTGCAGCAGCAACACAGCATCAACAACAGCTGGCAGCAGGTCACCACCAACCAGCTGCTCGTGACTTCTGCACTTCTCGCGGTGTGGACAGCGGCTGACTCTTCCCCTGCAGAGGTGAACCATTAACTAGACCATCACCTACACCAGTGATGTATCTTACAGTAATACAGTGATGTATCTTACAGTAATACAGTGATGTATCTTACAGTAATACAGTGGTGTTTCTTACAGTAATGCAGTGGTGTATCTTGCAGTAATACAGTGGTGTATCTTACAATAATACAGTAGTGTATCTTACAGCAATACAGTGGTGTATCCTACAATAATACAGTAGTGTATCTTACAGTAATACAGTGATGTATCTTGCAGTGATACAGTGATGTATCTTGCAGTAATACAGTGATGTATCTTACAGTAGTACAGTGATCTATCTTACAGCAATACAGTGGTGTATCCTACAATAATACAGTAGTGTATCTTACAGTAATACAGTGGTGTATCTTACAGTAATACAGTGGTGTATCTAACAGTAATACAGTGATGTATCTTGCAGTTATACAGTGATGTATCTTACAGTAATACAGTGATGTATCTTACAGTAGTACAGTGATCTATCTTACAGTAATACAGTGGTGTATCTTACAGTAATACAGTGATGTATCTTACAGTAATACAGTGATATATCTTATAGGAATACAGTTATGTATCTTACAGTAATACAGTAATGTATCTTAAAGTAATACAGTGGTTTATCTTAGAGTAATTCAGTGATGTATCTTACAGTAATACAGTGGTGTATCTTACAATAATACAGTAGTGTATCTTACAGTAATACAGTGATTTGTCTTACAGTAATATAGTGATGTATCATACAGTTATACAGTGATGTATCTTACAGTAATACAGTGGTGTATCTTACAGTAATACAGTGATGTATCTTACAGTAATACAGTGGTGTATCTTACAGTAATACAGTGATGAATCTTACAGTAATACAGTAGTGTATCATACAGTAATACAGTGGTGTATCTTACAGTAATACAGTGATGTATCTTACAGTAATACAGTGATGTATCTTACAGTAATACAGTGGTGTATCTTACAGTAATACAGTGGTGTATCTTACAGTAATACAGTGATGTATCTTACAGTAATACAGTGGTGTATCTTACAGTAATACAGTGGTGTATCTTACAGTAATACAGTTTTGTATCTTACAGTAATACAGTGGTGTATCTTACAGTAATACAGTGATGTATCTTACAGTAATACAGTGATGTATCTTACAGTAATACAGATTGTATCTTACAGTAATACAGTGATGTATCTTACATTAATACAGTGATGTATGTGACAGTTTTACAGTGGTGTATCTTACAGTAATACAGTGATGTATCTTACAGTAATACAGTGGTGTATCTTACAGTAATACAGTGATGTATCTTAGAGTAATACAGTGATGTATCTTACATTAATACAGTGATGTATGTGACAGTTTTACAGTGGTGTATCTTACAGTAATACAGTGATGTATCTTACAGTAATACAGTGGTGTATCTTACAGTAATACAGTGGTGCATCTTACTGTAATACAGTGATGTATCTTACAGTAATACAGTGATGTATCTTACAGTAATACAGTGATGTATCTTACAGTAATACAGTGGTGCATCTTACTGTAATACAGTGATGTATCTTACAGTAATACAGTGATGTATCTTACAGTAATACAGTGGTGCATCTTACTGTAATACAGTGATGTATCTTACAGTAATACAGTGATGTATCTTACAGTAATACAGTGGTGTATCTTACAGTAATACAGTGGTGCATCTTACTGTAATACAGTGATGTATCTTACAGTAATAAAGTGATGTATCTTACAGTAATACAGTGGTGTATCTTACAGTAATACAGTGGTGCATCTTACTGTAATACAGTGATGTATCTTACAGTAATACAGTGATGTATCTTACAGTAATACAGTGATGTATCTTACAGTAATACAGTGGTGTATCTTACAGTAATACAGTGGTGCATCTTACTGTAATACAGTGATGTATCTTACAGTAATACAGTGATGTATCTTACAGTAATACAGTGGTGTATCTTACAGTAATACAGTGGTGCATCTTACTGTAATACAGTGATGTATCTTACAGTAATAAAGTGATGTATCTTACAGTAATACAGTGGTGTATCTTACAGTAATACAGTGGTGCATCTTACTGTAATACAGTGATGTATCTTACAGTAATACAGTGATGTATCTTACAGTAATACAGTGATGTATCTTACAGTAATACAGTGATGTATCTTACAGTAATACAGTCTTGAATGGCTTGTTTATGTGGGTACAATAATTAACACTGGTTCATCTGGATGTGTTCAGCAATATAGTGATAGTCTTCAACTTACATTGGTACCGTTTACAATGAGTGCGTTACAGGTGTACAGATTACGCAATGACCTAATGACTTATAATTAGTGACTCACAGTCCTGTCAGCAAATAGAAAAGTATAGTGTTTTTTTTTCTCATCTGTTGTTCACAGTTATATTTCCCGCCTCTGCTGACGGCTGTTCCCTCGAGCGGCTAAGTCTGTCACACTCAACCACCAATTTTCAGAGGAGGTGTAATATTTTAGTGTGATTCTGATGTTTTAAAATGTTGTTTTTGCATAATGTAGTCTTACTGATACGTAATTTGTCTTCGTATGTCTTATTTTAGGTAAAAATAAGTATATATTAATTTCTTCCTCCGAAAGCGTTAATTTGTTACCGGGGTTTAACAGTTAATTCATGTATAAGATTTCTGATAACTTCCTACGTGCTCCTGTTTGAAATAATGAATGTATGTATCTTTAAATAATTCAGCTAGATATCTTTCTCGTCAGAAACGGTCATCCCAACGATTATAAATAAACTCATTTGCAAATACATCATTACTTCAGGACGAAATCGAACAGATTTGCAACAGCCAATCAGCTCTAACTCTTTATGGGGGTTGGGGGGTGCATCTTTTCTCAGCTGAGAAGAAACGCACTATAATTGACTCACTAATTGTGAGAGAGAGCTTCAGTGACTCGGTATCAATGACTAAGTGACTCATTATGTGACTCAGCGACGAAATTACACTGACTCGGAGACATAATGTAGTGTTGCTGAAACAAAATGACTCGACGACTCAAAATGACAGAACATCAGTGACTGTACATCAATGAATAAGTAACTAACTATCAATAAATGAATGAGTCAGCGATTAGTGACTCAGAGACTTAACGTTAAACAATCAAATCACTCAACACTGACTCATCGACTCACCATTGACGACGTGAACGAGGACAGAAGCGGCGTCAGCGAACTGCGGGGCACAAGTGTAGTTGCCGGAGTCATCCTTCATCGCCCTCGTCAGGAACAATTTGGAGGTGGTCCTTGTGGGGGTCTTCTCTATCTCTATGCTGACGCCGCCCCTGGAGAGGTCAGGTCAAGTCAGAAGAGGTGAGCAGAGGTTAGGTGAGGTCACGAGAGGTCAGGAGAGGCGAGAAGAAGTGACCAAAGGTGAGGACAGGTGATAGACGATAAGGGAGAGAGAGAGAGAGAGAGAGAGAGAGAGAGAGAGAGAGAGAGAGAGAGAGAGAACTATACTGTATATATACGCAATAATCAGGGTTATATACATACATATATATACTCGGGTGCCAGTCAAAATATATTACCCACAATAAACCAGAACTTGACGCAAACATCACCAGTCTCTCAACCCACAGGTCAGTCTGGTCTGGAACACCCTCACAGTGCTGGCAGAGTTTACTTTGTGAGTTGATAGTAAGTGTTATCGCTGCTGGCTTCAGCTACAGTGCTGGCGTGTGATGCCATTAAATCTTTCTACCTATGACCTCGCCAGATGTAGAAGTGTTTACAGACAAGTCCTGGTTCTGCTGAGTGGACTGTCTTCGGCGGGTGGCGGTGGCTGCCCGCCCCGCCATGATGCAGATCGCCCTCTCTAGTGAACACCGAATCACAATCCTGTCCAAGTTTTTGTGCTGAGACAATTTAAACAGTACTGTTGTCTCTCGGAACACCATACTGATCTGCATTGACCCGCACTTGTAAGTACAGCCTAAGTGATGACATACCCCTCGGTACTGAAATATTGTGGACTAATTACGTCTACTCGTTTCTGCCTAACCTGGAGTAATAAGACAATGCAGAATGAAGTGAAGCTAAGATTAATAGAGTTATGAACTTTGTGTTATGTCAGTATGTTTAATGTATGTATATTCTGTATGCTGTATTTATATTATGCTATGTATATTATGTATGTGCTCCATTTATGTATTATTTATTTAGCCTAGCTAGTAGCGTGTGGCAATGTATTTATCAATGTCCCACATGCTTAATTAATGTGCCTGGCGACGTATGGAAGCTGTTAATGTCTCACTTGCCATACGTCGTCTATACAGCAGTTGACAAGCAGACAGGTTGGAGAGCACTACTCCCTCTGTGTACATATCTCTTATCCAGTAAATCGAACCTACAAAATCTATACAGGTGTTTGTGTTCTCTCCTGTATATTGAACTTATTACCCAGAACATGAACATGGCGCAGTGTGTACTTTTACTGAATAATTACGAGTGACAGTGCAAAGTTTGTGGAAAGCCGGCTTATGGACCCCTTGCCCTGTGTCAACCGCCACCCCTCCTCGAAGAATTTAGCAACTTTGAGCATGGTCAGTGACAGTGATTTTCTGTGAAGTGTTTAGTGCATTGTGTGTTTCGTGCCATTCATGTGTGACCTTGTTCTAAAGGATTCCCAAGGTACACGGCATGTTCTGGGCATTTGTAAGGAGTAGACTTCAGTACACCTCCCCTCGCGAAGCCTGGAGGGTAACTGCCGCTAGTCGTCTTCTCCACCCCCCTCACAGCTCGAGAAGACTGCTCCCACCCAGACGCGCGCACACACACATACATGTACTAACACTCACTGACCGCGGCGGCTCCCTTATATATATTTTATATATATAATCTACTTATCTGTGTATTTAATTAAATTTTTGTCTGAGATCTTGTTGATACGACGGGCTGACCGGTCAACACTGATTTAGACACAGTACACAGATGAAGTAGTTATGTCTCGTGCCTTACGTAGCCGTGGAACCAGTGTCCGGATGAGTCAGTCGGATGATAGCCCCGCAGAGATGGATGACCAGGCTGACCATGACGCTCCAGCTCCCACAACATCGCGCAGCCCATCACCTCCATATTCAGCGTTGTCTCCAGAGATAATTGCTTTAATGAAGTTTATGAGAGATGAAAGGCGCGAGGATGAAGCTAACAGACGTGTGGCGGATGAACACAGAAGGCAAGCAGAGGCAGAGAGAGACCACCAACGGAGATTGGAAGACAGTGCACGGTTTGAAGCTTTGATATCTCGCCTCACTGTTAACCAAGCCCCTGGCTCTAACACTGCCTCGGTACTGACTGGTTCAGATACCTCATCAATGCTTCCTTCACGCCCCCCAGCTCCACCTAAAGCAGCTGCTCAAACACCGCCCATCTTGAAGCCTGATGTGACTTTCCAGACTTTTCGTGAATGGCGGCGACGGTGGACTGATTATTCTACGATGGTGGATCTCCAGAGTTTGTCACAGCCTAAACAACTCATTCAGCTGCGTATGTGCCTGTCCTTGGAAATTCAGCGTGTCTTAGAACATACGTTGCAGGTACTCCCAACCTCTTCGCTGTCTGTAGAGGAGGTACTGGACATTCTACAACGGCACATCAAAGGACAGCAGAATGAAGCTCTGCGCAGGAGGGAATTGTTTAGCTGCAGACAGATGGAGGGTGAGTCTTTTGACGCCTTTTATGTACGTCTTAAGAGAGCCTCGGAAGAGGTAGATATATGTCTAGGCCACCACCAGCAGTGCGAGGAGACCCAGTTGAAGCAGGTGATCCTGATGGGTGTTAAGGACGAGGAACTTGTCCAACGCCTCACCTCCCTCGACTCTTCCTCTTCTCTCAACGATGTGTTGACGATATGTCGCTCCTATGAGGCTGCCAGGTGTGCCACCTCTGCCATCCGAGCTCCCCCTACAGCTGTACGCGCTGTGTCCCGGTACAAGAAGGACAAGAAGTCTGCTCCTACGCCTTCGCCCACCACGTCCACGCCCGGTTCATTTTGTAACAACTGTGGTAAGCAGCACGGAACACAGGTGTGTCCAGCTGCTGAGTCTACCTGCAACAGTTGTGACCGTAAGGGCCACTGGTCACTCACAGTACGGTGCCCAGCCAAGTACGTCCAGTGCAATGTGTGCGGTCGTCTGGGCCACTATGACAAGTGTTGCCCTTCCAACAAACCCAAGGGACAGCGTCGGCGGAAGCTTCAGCTCCCTTCCACCAGAGAGGGCCGCCCACAGTCTTCCAATCAGAAGCATGACGACCCTGGACAACGCTCGAGCCATATTAGGAATGTGTGCACCCCCCCCGCTTCCCAGGACCAAAGTCCCCCAGTACATCAGTGTCATTGTGACCTACTGCAGTGTGTCATCCCGTCTTCAGATGTTGCCCGACACCGGCGCTGATGCTACAGTCATCGGTCCCCAGCATTTGCAATGCTTGGGGCTCTCTCCAAGGGATCTTGGACCGCCCCCCAAGGATCTCCGCTTTATGGCAGATGGTTCACAGATGACCCCGGCCCTGGGTACACTCCAAGCACAAGTCACCTTTGGCAACAGGTCGTGTCAAGCCTGGATTGATGTGCATACCGGTGTCCCGACTCCTTTGCTGTCCTACAGACATTGTCAAGAGTTGGCCATCATCTCCCAGGACTTCCCCAAACCTATTCTTGAGGTAAAACACGCCAACAGGGTGCAAAAAGGGAGCAGCAACGACCCTGCTGCCGCCCTACCCCTGCCTCTTGCCAGTGACACCTCTCCTTCGGATGCTTAGAAATACTTCCTGAAGGAATTCAGCGACGTTCTGGTGACCAAGTCCGCTCTGGAATCCAAGCCTCTCAAGAAGATGGCAGGTCCCCCCATGAGGATCCACCTGAGGGACGACGCGAAGCCCTTCGCTATTTACACCCCTCGACTGGTTCCCCTGGCCTTCCGTGATGCGGTCAAAAACGAGCTGGACTCCATGGTCGCCCAAGAAATTATTGCACCAACCGGCGATGACCCGTCTCCATGGTGTCACCCTATGGTTGTCGTCGCGAAACCTAAAGGTGGTGTTCGGATCACCACTGACCTCTCCAAGCTCAACAGCCAGGTGTCTCGTCCTGCGCACCCTTCTCCCACGCCCTTTGCAGCTATACGCAGTGTGAACCCGAAGGCGCGCTTCTTCACGACGATGGACGCCCTGTGGGGATACTGGCAGATAGAGCTTGCCGAAGAAGACCGACCACTCACAACTTTCATCACCCCGCATGGACGTTACAGTTATTGCCGTGACCCCATGGGATTCGCCGCTACAGGAGACGCTTTCTGTCTTCGAGGTGATATGGCGCTACAAGGTCTGGCAAACTGCGTGAAAGTGGTCGACGACATACTCGTGTACGACGAGGATTATATGGATCACCTCTGCCGTATCTACGAGGTACTCAACAGGTGCCGGAAGCACTGCATTACCCTAAATGCCGACAAGTTTGTTCTGGCCAGCTCTTCAGTTGACTTTTGTGGGTACACCCTCTCAGGGAATGGTATCGCAGCTGACCCGGAAAAGGTCCGCGCCATCACGGATTTTCCCAACCCTGCTAACCTCACCGACTTGAGGTCCTTCATCGGTCTCGTCAACCAGTTAGCAGAGTTTTCGTCGGACATCTCCGCAGCTGCTCAACCACTTCGCCCCCTGATGAGCCCCAAGAGAACATTCCTGTGGACCCCCGACCACGACAAGGCCTTCCAGCAAGTGAAACAGGCCCTGTCTCGTCCACCTGTCCTCGCCACGTTTAACCCAGCCTTGCCGACAGTTCTGCAGACAGATGCCTCACGCTTGTATGGCGTGGGATACGCCCTACTGCAGGATCATGGTGGAGGGCAGTTCCGGCTCGTCCAGTGTGGCTCGCGTTTCCTCTCTGACACTGAGACGCGCTACGCCACTATTGAGTTGGAGCTGTTGGCTGTGGTTTGGGCGATGTCCAAGTGCAGGTTTTACCTCATAGGCCTGCAACACTTTCACCTATTGACCGACCATCGCCCGCTTGTCCCGATCCTCAACCACTACACGCTGGACGCCGTTGAGAACCCTCGCCTCCAGCGTCTGAAAGAGAAGCTCTCGGCGTACATCTTCACAGCAGTGTGGCGTGCTGGTAAGGAGCTCTGCATCCCTGATGCCTTATCCCGCTCTCCTGTCAGCCGCCCTACTCCAGAAGACCATGTGCTCGACGCCGACCTCGCTCTTTCCGTCAGGACTGTGGTCACTCTCCATGCCGTCCAATCCCTTCGTTCGGACCTGTCACCAGATGGCGACAAGGCAATGGAGGACCTTCGAACAGCGGCCCGAGATGACCCTTCCTACGTCTGACTTGTCGAGTGTGTGAGGAATGGATTTCCTAGCAACCGCTACGATCTTCACAACACCCTGCTCCCGTATTGGAAACTCCGCAATGAACTCTACTGCGACGGAGACCTTGTTCTGTACGGAGCACGTGTAGTTGTCCCTGCTGCATCACGTCCCCACGTCTTGGGTCGCCTTCACGACAGTCACCGTGGAGCTGAAGCCACCAAACGACGTGCACGACAGACTGTGTTCTGGCCCGGCATCAACTCCGACATCTCCAATGTTGTCCGTGCGTGTGAGCCCTGCCAAGTATTACAACCCAGCCAGCAGCAGGAACCCTTCATGAGTGACGACAACCCCACCCGCCCTTTTGAGTCTGTGTCGGCCGACTTTTTCTGCGTGTCAGGAAAGTCCTTCCTTGTTATCGTCGACCGTCTCTCTGGTTGGCCGGTTGTCATCAAGTGCGGTAATGACACGACGTCTGCCGCCACCATCAGCAAGTTCCGCCACTACTTCCGTGACGTGGGCGTTCCTGTGCACCTGCGAACCGACGGAGGGCCTCAGTTCACAAGCCGGGACTTTGCTGTGTTCCTCGACCGATGGGGAGTCCGGCATGTGTTGTCATCACCCCATTACCCGCAGTCCAACGGCCACGCTGAGGCTGCTGTCAAATCCCTGAAGCACCTCATCCTTAAGGTGGCCCCTTCTGGGAACATTGACTGCGAGGCCTTCCACCGGGGTCTTCTTGAACTCCGCAACACACCTAACTACACCGGACGCTCCCCTGCCCAGGTTTTGTATGGACGCC
>NW_024725485.1:0-11840 GCF_018991925.1 Homarus americanus | reverse complement strand
TTGGGTTCGTTGCGTTGGGTCGTTGGGTTCGTTGCGTTGCGTTGGGTCGTTGGGTTCGTTGCGTTGCGGTGGGTCGTTCGATTCTTTTGGTGTTTTTTTAACTTAAATGAGAATAATAATTAGAACATTTATAATTACTGTAATTTCTGGTCATTTGTCAACAACATCAGAATTGAGACAGCACAAATAATACGTCATAAAATAGGGTAGTGTTGGGTAGGGTGGTGTAGGGTGGTGTATTGGGGGTGTAGGACATCCCGACTATAACCACCCACCCACACCCATCATCCTCTCACCCATCCTGGGAGGTACCAAGAACCACCGACTGGGAAGGGTGAGAGGATGAAGGGGTGGGTGGGGTGAGAGGGATGATGGGGAGTGGGGGATGAGGAGAGGAAATCCACATCCTTCCCAGGAAGTGAAGAATGGTACAATCCGTCAGGCGCCGACAGAAGGTATCAGGACCCACCGACTGGGAAGTGTGTGTGTAGGGTGGTGTAGTGGGTGGTGTAGTATGGGGTATGGTGGTGTACGGTAAGGTATCAGGACCCACCGACTGGGAAGTGTGTGTGTAGTGTGGTGTAGTGGGTGGTGTAGTGTGGGGTATGGTGGTGTAGTGAGGGTGTAGTGGGTGGTGTAGTATGGGGTATGGTGGTGTAGGGTGGTGTACGGTAAGGTATCAGGACCCCCGATGACTGGGAAGGTGTGTGTGTAGGGTGGTGTAGTGGGTGGTGTAGTGTGGGGTATGGTGGTGTAGTGAGGGTGTAGTGGGTGGTGTAGTATGGGGTATGGTGGTGTAGGGTGGTGTACGGTAAGGTATCAGGACCCACCGACTGGGAAGTGTGTGTGTAGGGTGGTGTAGTGTGGGGTATGGTGGTGTAGTGGGGGTGTAGTGGGTAGTGTAGTATGGGGTATGGTGGTGTACGGTAAGGTATCAGGACCCACCGACTGGGAAGTGTGTGTGTAGGGTGGTGTAGTGTGGGGTATGGTGGTGTAGTGGGTAGTGTAGTATGGGGTATGGTGGTGTAGGGTGGTGTACGGTAAGGTATCAGGACCCACCGACTGGGAAGGTGTGTGTGTAGGGTGGTGTAGTGTGGGGTATGGTGGTGTAGTGAGGGTGTAGTGGGTGGTGTAGTATGGGGTATGGTGGTGTAGGGTGGTGTACGGTAGGTATCAGGACCCACCGATTGGGAAGTGTGTGTGTAGGGTGGTGTAGTGGGTGGTGTAGTGTGGGGTATGGTGGTGTAGTGGGGTGTAGTGGGTGGTGTAGTATGGGGTATGGTGGTGTAGGGTGGTGTACGGTAAGGTATCAGGACCCACCGACTGGGAGGATGAAGGGGTAGGTGTAATTCCCCATCCTGTCCCTATCCTCACCCATCCTGGGAGGTGGAGAATGGTACCATCCGGTAGTTGGCAACGGAAGGTATCAGGACCCACCGACTGGGAAGGGTGTGGAATCCCCCCATCCACACCCATCCTGGGAGGTGGAGAATGGTACCATCCGGTAGTTGGCAACGGAAGGTATCAGGACCCACCGACTGGTAAGGGCGTGGAATCCCCCCCCCCATCCCCACATGGTCCACTTGTGATGTTGCTCCAATGGTTACGCCCTAATCCATTTGAGGATGCTATCCTTACCTTACACAACGAAAACCAAGAATAAGAGACAAGTGAATAGATGACAGTAGATGACCTCTTTTGACTCCACGAATCAGGATCAGGACAGACAAGTTTTTTTCCCACGAGATATTTGTTATTGGTGTGTGTGTGTGTGTGTGTGTGTACAGACAGACAGAGAGACAGACCAAAATTAATCAAAAACCGAATTTCTTGCCCCGATAATCCACAGAGTTCCGTTGTTTATCCTTCCACTTAACTGGGTATTAGAAAAACTCATTAGCAACATTAAGAATCCCTTGTGCAATTTCGACACTTCCTACCCCCTACCCTAACCCAACCTCGTGTCGTAACTTAAGTAGTTAGGGGGCGTTCATCCACAACTAGTTAGGGATTTTGTGTGATTTTGTCTCTCGATAATTATAAGCGTTCTGTCTACACATTGGCGTTCTGTCCCTCCACATAGGCGTTATGTCTCTCCACATTAGGCAGTGGCTCCCCTATTTTATTTCCTTATAAAGACATTCTCCCCTAAAACACACATTCTCCCCCCTCTGTCTCTCCCCTACATGGACTGAATCTCCTCCACATGGGCTGTCTCACCTCCACATGGACGAGCATTATCCTGGCCACATATTGGCGTCTAATTATCTAACAGGACCTCAAGAGCCAATTAGGTGTAGGAGGTTACACGAAGCCAATTCCCCGTTAATCGAATGGAGATCGTCATTAATTTCTGCTCTTACCTTGACAGTCTCCAGAGAGCGAGAAGGGTTTATTTTTTTCTTTATCTCTCTTCTCTTTCTTTCCTATTTTTTCTCTCCCACTTCTCTTTCTTTTCTTCTATTCTTTTCTTCAATGTTTCTTGTTTATATCTTTTCAGTTTTATTTTTCTTGTTCTAGTTTTCTCTCTCGTCTTTTATTCTTTTTTTAATTTCGTTTTTGTTACTTCTTCTTTTATTAGCATTGCGTTTTTCTTCATTCTTTGTACATTTTCTTTATTTCACTTTTTTTTCATTTTCACTCTTGGCTAAACTATTTTTTTCTCTTCATTATTTTCTTATTTTATTCCATTTTCTCTTAAGGTTGGAATCACTCCTAATGGTGGGAATCCATTAATTCTGGGGTCCATTAGTTATTTAGTCTTGGAGCCTATTAGGTCTAGAGCCCATTAGGTCAAGAGCATTGGGGCCCAATAGGACTGAGGCCCATTAAGATTGAGACCTATTAGTACTGGGACCCATTACATCAGGTGCCCACTAGGACAAGGGACCATTATAACTGGGAATCGTTCAATGGGCAGATTATATTAAATAGCCAAACAGAGCTGACCCCTTTAAGCTGTCGCCCGTGGCCAGCAGGCGAGGTAAAACACACAGGCCTTGAAGGTTATCTATTATGAGAGAGAGAGAGAGAGAGAGAGAGAGAGAGAGAGAGAGAGAGAGAGAGAAATTTAGCTAGAGAATTATACATTCCTCTCGTATTGTTTACATTACTCTCACCTCCCTCCTTCCCCCTACATTGCTCTGTCACACATGAAGCCTTTAGCCTGGGATTAAACGCAGCAACACGTTCGTAGGTGGTCAAATATTTGTTCTACACTAAAGACCACACCATAAAATACAGTCAAAATAAATAAATTTAACTTAGGATCGAAAGGAAAAAAAAGAAGAGAAGTTTTATGTTTACGACTTGGTGGTGTGTGTGGTAGGAACTAGTTTGTTGCGTCTCTCTCTCTCTCTCTCTCTCTCTCTCATACACACACGTACACACCCATCCTCTCATACACACACATACACCCATCCTTACACACACACACACACAATACACGACACTCAAAAGAAGCCCAGTCGTTTAAAATCATCGCCAACACAGGAAAAAACCACACCCCTTTTTTCTGATAGTCGTCATAAATAAAGACAAACGCAGGCGGCTCAGACGTAGGATAAGAGGGAATGTGAGGACTAGACTACACTAAACCCAAACACATACACACAATATTCACTGTTTACTCTGATAACATTGCCAGAGATGCGAAAATTGTTCCCTTTGTTTATTTTTTTTGGTTTAAGAGAAGACAAAAGCACATCACTGTAGATTACGAAGAGGAGTTTCACAGATGCTCTTTTGTTTCACGTACGAAATATCTAAAACTGAACCGATAGGCACAATATCCACTATTCTATTTGATAGAAATGTGAGTAAGATGAAGAAAAAAGTCCAAATGCAATTCTTGGAATGGAACGAGAAACAAAAGCACATCGTTGTACCTTACTTACTGGAGTTTAAACAGATGGTCTTTTGTTTGTTTTTTCAAAGCTCCAGAGAGGAGGAGCATCGCGTCTATTGATTCTCTTGATCTTATATTCGCTGTGGTGGTGATAATCGGAAGGAGGAGGAAAAGGAAGAGGAGGAGGAGAAGGAGGAGGAAGAGGAGGAGGGACGCAATGAAAGGTAATCTGTTCGAAGCGTCGGGGTGACGAACGGAGAAATGGGAAATAGGCAATGTTAACAAAAAATATCCTTAGTGGCTTTAAACTGATTCAAGTGTGTGTGTGTGTGTGTGTGTGTGAGTGTGTGTGTGTGAGTGTGTGTGAGTGTGTGTGTGTGTGTGTGAGTGTGTGTGTTTCTTCTCAAAGCCCTAAGTTAGCCCCAACAGTACAGATTAGTGTGTTTCCTATGAAGCCTCACTAAACTAATGGCAGCCACAGTATTATTTCTTCCCCAGCTAAGGACGATCTGCCTGAGCTTGATTTTTCATCCCACTACACTTAAATTCTTTATCACCTTGATATTTATTCTTGCCTGGCACGCTTCGCCCTGACACAACTGACTGACTCTTTGGCCACACAGTAAAATTCTTCTCTGTCATGTTTTACAATTTTACACAATCAGTAAAATTGTAATCTATCTTGATTAAAGTTTGTCGATTAGTTTTAATGTGGGTTTATAGAACAAGAGACGTGTAGGGAGATGGTTTAAGCTGGTTTACCTACACGCTCCTAACACCACACCTCACCAAAGGACGTCTCCTCGCTCCCTTTCAATTTCCTCAAGGTGATTCGCGTTCAATGAATAATTCTACATAATACTTTCATTAAATTGCTTTCTTATACACTTCAAGATTCTGATTTTGTGTTTTTCATTTACTCTTTTTTGTTATACATTCCAGCTAAATCTACCCTTTAATGACGTACGCTATTCATTACCTTTCATTTTACAACAATCGTCTCAGTGTATAATATTACATACGTTGGTTCCGATGGGAGGCAGAGAGGTTGGATGGTTGGCTGGTAGGGAGGTTGGCTGGTAGGGAGGTTGGCTGGTAGGGAGGTAGGGAATGAAGAGGAAAGAAGGAAATTAAGTGCGTAGGAAGGAGTAAGGCAAGTGGCAAAGAAAGTAGTAACTGAGAAAGAAATAAAGATATTTTTTACCCTGGTTTTTATTCACAGTGTAGAAACTTATTTTACATCATTAAAACTTGTTGACTTACACAACATAAAATTTACATTGTTTAATTTGATTACAGTACATAATTACTTCAGTGTACCGTTAACTTTCTACAATGCATAATATTTTCAGTGTATAGTTCTAACTTGTTTAGTCTTTCTACAATGTATAATTACCCTAGTGTATATGTTCTACAGTACATAATCTTTCAACGATGAATAATAATTTCTACAGTGTATAATCTTTCTACAGTGTTAAAATTATCCACTGTATTATAACATTCTCACAACATAAAGACACATTGTTTTTCACTGAGTCTGTGTTGTCCATCTGTGTGCTTATACCAGATAGTCTTGACGTGATTCATCTCTACAAATGTACAAAACAAACTAGAGTCCGTGCAAGAATCAACATGGCTGGGACCTAAAGCTGCTGGTCCCACAATCGAGTTAGGTTAACTTTATTGTACTTAACCTTGTTAGTGTAGTTCTGGTTCCTTTAAGAAAACCTCATGTGTTGGAGGGACTGAGGGAGGGAGGAGGGCGGAGGGAAAGAGAGAGGGAGGGAAAAGGCAGGGAAATGAAGAGGAAAAAAGGAAATGAACTAGTTAATGTGTGTGTAGGAGGGAATAAAGGAAATGAGAAGGAATGAAGGAACTGAGAAGGAAATAAAGAATATAAGTCATTAATCAACGTAGAGAGGTGGAAAGAAAATACTAACGAAAGTGTGAAGGAGGAACGAGAGGAGAATGGGGAGAGGAGAGAAGGAATGGTGAAGAAGGAAAATAAGCAATAAATGTAAGTATGGAAGAGAAAGTGAAACCGAATCTGTATAGAAAGGAATAACGAAACAGGATTAAGAAGGTGAAAGAGAAAAACGAAAAATAAGAGAGAAAGAAGAAAAGAAAAGAAGAGTAAGAAGAAAAAGAGAAGAGAAAGAAGAACTGAAGAGACAACGAAAAAATAAAAACATAATATTGAATGCGAGAAGAAAGAAATAAGTACAGTAAACTAGAGGAAGAGGAGGAGGAGAAGGAGGGGGAGGGGAAGGAGGAGGAGGAGGAGGAGGATAAAAACAAGAACAAGAAGATGAACAAGAACAACAACAACATGGAATTTAAAAATAAATAGTAGATATAAGGAAATGAGAAGGGAAGAAAATGAAAAAAGAGAGAGAGAGAGATAACGAGGGAGTGGGATGATGCAGGGGAAACACTAAGAAGAGGAAACACGAATGAGGGAAGAGGGGGAAGAGATAATTAAAAAAAAAGAAGAGATGGCAAGAGATAGAAACAGAGAAAACGTATTAAGAGACGCTAGGGAGAGAAAGAGAGAGAGACAATGCAGGAGAATCATTAAAGGGTGAGAGTGGGAGAGAGGAAGGGAGATCAAGTAAGAGGAAAAAAAGATAATAATTACCATAGATAGAGGAAGGGAAGATAAGGGCAGTAATGCAGGAAAAACTTAGTCGCTGATAAGTCGAGGATGTAATATTTGATATCTGAGAGTAGCTGAAACCAGGGAACATGAAACGTAACCTAACCTAACTTAATATAACCTAACTTAAGCTATAATGTGACCTTACTTAACTTACCTAACCTAACCAAACCTAATTTAACCTAATCTAAACTATCCCTACTCGAAACTGACCTAATCTAACCTACCCACCTAACCTAAACTACCATGATCTATTCTAACTCCTAGCCTACAGTAACCTAACTTAACCAAACCCCACGTTTTTGGCATGAAAAAAGGGGGATCTGGTAGTGGTTTCGGCTTCGGTTTCAGGTTCGGTCTTGGTTTTAGGTTCGGGTTCGGTTATAGCTTCGGTTTCGCTTTCAGATTCGATTATAGCTTCGGTTTCGGTTTCTCATTACATTGACGACAAAGTATAATCTATGAGACAGGTTTTCATAATGTATCACCCGTTATTGTTTATCTTCCCCCGTAAGCGTATAATTTATCCCTAGGGTGTATATAATTTGTATATAATTCTCAGTACTTGGATCACCTATAACTTTCACCATTTTTACCAGCTGACAGCCTATCCAGAGTGAGGAAGGGAGTGAGGGTGATGGGCCATCGTAGGCTTTTAAAAAGATGAGAAAATTTGGACGTAAATGTTCCCACCCAAAAAATTTCCTTGAAAAAGGTTAGGTTAGGTGAGAACAGCGCCAGTATATAGATGTTTATAAAGTAACAAAAAGGGACAATAGCTACCATCAAGTCTGAGGGTCGGCGACCACTACCCACAGCTCTTAACATCTTTAAACAGTGTCTACCGTTACACATGTTGCACCTCTGAGGACGATAGCTTTTAGTTTCAACCATCTTACAACTGCACATAAATCCTCGGCGAACTGATGAATTTGTTAAACTTTATCATAAGAACGATCCATCGGTAAAGAGAAAAATAACATTTTTATGAGGTTATGTCGTGAGGGAAGGCAAGTAAAGTGTTAGAGCATTATGATGTGAATTATCGCCCTGAGTATGATACTGTAGTGGAATTTTCCACTACAACTGCGTAACAGCCCACCACCAAGCGTATCCGCATTCCAATGTGCCGCCTGCCCTAGCAACCAGGCGAGAGCTGTCCCCAGATGTTACCGTATCTTAGCAACGAAACTATTCACCGGCTACTTCTCGGGTTTTCCCACCATGACTCATAGCGGCTGCTGCGGGGTATATAAGCTCTGTCTCCCCTTGAGATTCATTCTGACCATATTTCTTGAACAAGCAACATCTCCTCCAGCAAGCTCCACGCTGTTAACAATTCATTCAACCAGGAGGCCAGCAACAGGCAACACCTTCTCTAACGAAGCTCCTGCACATCTACCTCCTTCAACACGATACTCCCGAACGTCTTCTACTGAGCTGCTCCCCACCACACGGCATCTCCAGCACCAGACTGTCTATCATATAACTATATATATATATTATACAAGAAAACCACATTAGAGTTTCCTTCCATCCTGAGTGCTAGACAACTTTAATATCTCGATACCCCTACAATACCAAACACCTGAGAATAATAAATTAACACCCTGAGTACGATACCAACCCGTGTATAATGAACTAACCCTGAGAACTAGATATCTTATCCCGCATTCTCTTGCTCAGTATAGAATCAACTTGTCTAACAAAATCTTCATATAAATAAGCAAGATCGAATCAATATAGATCTGTATAAAGATTAAAGGTAAAATCTTCAAGGTATTTTAATTAGTTTCTATCAATACTTCTTACTGTAACAGGTAGATGGTGTGCTGGAAATTCATTTTGTTCGTGGAGGTTTAGATGTACTCAAGGTGTGAGAATGTGAGCTTTTGAGAGTAAAATTTTGAGTACATTTATGAGGGTGGACTTTTACGCAAGCTTTTGAGAGAGAACTTTTGAGAATCAGAGCTTTTAAAGACGTGAACTTGGCGACAAATAAATGTATTGTGATATGTTTGTAGTTTTTCTCTAACGATCTACATGTATACATCTACAGAACGCGGCACCATATTAACCAACAACACAAATGAGAAAAAATCCCTATAGCTGTACTGTTGTTTCTGAATAAATTACTTCACTATCCAAAACCTTCGCTTCACCCTCAACTCATGCTATCCAGATCATCCAATCACTTTTAATTAAGGTACAACAGACTCCCGCTTCAAACAACATATAGCAAAAAGAAAAAGAAAAGTATACAGAAATTTCTCCCCATATATTTTGTTTTCTTCATTTTATCGATTTTTTTCCGGCACATTCTTCTTTTTTTTTTTTTTAACCACGTGATGACAATTATTATCTTAGTATTTTATGATTATATCTGGGTTTAACGGTATACACGTGTGAATAATCTATATGCCCATAAAAACGGCATGTAATGTATTTCAAAATGAGAATTAGTTACAGAACAGCAAATTCACTATAATTTTCGCCCTCAAACAAACCATCATCTATTGTGTATCAGTAAGTAACCGGATTAATCTGTCTAGGTTACCGGTAGGTTAGTTTTGGTTAGCTTAAGTTAGGACTTGTGATTAGGTTAGGTTAGGTTACGTCATAGTTAAGTTAGGTTAGGTTAGATACGGTTAGATTATATTACATTAAGTTAGGAAACGTCCGGACAGAAGACCAAACTAACTCGCTGCTCCGGTGTCGTGTTTAAGGCCGCATTCTGCCACCCTCTTATCGACTGAAAAGACCAAGTAATAACTGCCTCCACTATATGGGGCCAATTACTGAAAATATTCACCATGAACAAGTGTTACTGCGCCTTTGTAGTTGGGACACTAATACCCTGCCATAGATTGTAGATAACTTAAGCATTGGTGATCATAATCATCTTATTTGACCGATCATGTGGGCTGTAAGATGTGAATGGATCTCCGTATACTGTGCTACACGTGTGGGGGGACCTTGTGTCTCAAGTCCTTCTGCTGTGGTATACAAGATGGCGCCTGGCTATAAATAACAGTAAATAAAAAAAAATCTGTATATGACCGAAACTAAATATAAAAGATCTCGGCCACAAGTATTAACAAAAATATTTAAGAAGTAATCACACACTGGAGAATAATCACAGAAATATTGAGGTGGTGAAGGAGTTAGACCACAACTACACAGATAACATAGCAAATTATGACTCCAGAACATAATGAAGACCTCAGACCACAAATAGATATACAATTACAGAGCAAGGGATCACCCCCAAAGACCACAAGGGTATAAAGAACCTCTGACAAAGACTCCAGTAAACAATATAGAGAAATACTTCGAAGACTCAAAACCACAACACAAACCTTTTTTATTCTAACCCAAAACCGCAATAGAGATACAGTATATTTCTATGATCTCAATCAAGAATTTTCTGTAAGGCCGAAAACCGCAAGAAGTGTAGTAATTATTGAAGAGATAAGATAAGCCCTGTATATAAACGTGCCGATAATTAAAAAAAAATAAATAAAAATTTGAAAGTTTCCTGGGAATTATTAACAAGTACGACCAAGGTAACAAGGAAAGTAAGAATTAACAGAAAGTAAATCCCCAAGTAAAAAGGTGCGCGGCAATTATTAGAAAGTACAAAAAAAAGAAAGTTGCCCATGAATTATCAGAGAAAAAACCCGAAAATGAAAGGAGTCTAGGAATTATGTGGAACAGAGAGAGAGAGAGAGAGAGAGAGGCAGACCACAAGACTTGTCATTGTAAAATAAGAACAGATACAGGAAGAACTATATTTAAATTATCAAAAATTAAATAAAATTAGACAAAAAGAAATTTTCCTTGGTGTTGTTAGAAAGCAAAAATCATGACAAAGACGAGAAATAAATATTAGAAAGTGTAACCCAAGACAGAAAGGCATAAAGAAACTCTTAGAAAGTAAAACCCGACACAAAATGGTGGCTAGAAAGTATTAGAGAATGTTTACCTCGGCGGAGAAAGATGACCAGCTTAGGTTAGGTTAGGATGTTAGAAAAACACCCGAAAAAGAGAAGCTCACAGTACTCAATAGAAAGTAAAACAGACGAGAAGAAAGGCGCCACAAATGTTCTAGAAAGTAAACCAGAGAAAACATGCAGAAGAAGACGAGAGATTTAAACATTAATTAGAAGTGAAAACGTGATTAAAAATTACACATTAATTATCAGATTATCAAACCGTAGAAATAAACGGTCGATGGAATTAAAAAAAAGTAAAATTGAAGACAGAAAAACAAATATTATCTTCAAATGTAAAACTGAATACATAAAAAAAACTAAACGAGAAATATATTGAAGGAAAAGATTTAATATAGAACGATAAAACAAGAATTAAAAAATGGAAAAGAGACACAGGCAGGAAACAGTAGAATCATTTAGCGAAGCATTGAGACTACAGAACTGGGGCTACATGTGAGAGTAGAATTATTTAGCGAAGCATTGAGACTACAGAACTGGGGCTACATGTGAGAGTAGAATTATTTAGCGAAGCATTGAGACTACAGAACTGGGGCTACATGTGAGAGTAGAATTATTTAGCGAAGCATTGAGACTACAGAACTGGGGCTACATGTGAGAGTAGAATTATTTAGCGAAGCATTGAGACTACAGAACTGGGGCTACATGTGAGAGTAGAATTATTTAGCGAAGCATTGAGACTACAGAACTGGGGCTACATGTGAGAGTAGAATTATTTAGCGAAGCATTGAGACTACAGAACTGGGGCTACATGTGAGAGTAGAATTATTTAGCGAAGCATTGAGACTACAGAACTGGGGCTACATGTGGGAGTAGAATTATTTAGCGAAGCATTGAGACTACAAAACTGGGGCTACATGTGAGAGTAGAATTATTTAGCGAAGCATTGAGACTACAGAACTGGGGCTACGTGAGACGGTAGAATTATTTAGCGAAGCATTGAGACTACAGAACTGGGGCTACATGTGAGAGTAGAATTATTTAGCGAAGCATTGAGACTACAGAACTGGGGCTACATGTGAGAGTAGAATTATTTAGCGAAGCATTGAGACTACAGAACTGGGGCTACATGTGAGAGTAGAATTATTTAGCGAAGCATTGAGACTACAGAACTGGGGCTACATGTGAGAGTAGAATTATTTAGCGAAGCATTGAGACTACAGAACTGGGGCTACAGGTGACGGTAGAATTATTTAGCGAAGCATTGAGACTACAGAACTGGGGCTACATGTGACGGTAGAATTATTTAGCGAAGCATTGAGACTACAGAACTGGGGCTACATGTGACGGTAGAATTATTTAGCGAAGCATTGAGACTACAGAA
>NW_024725484.1:0-7609 GCF_018991925.1 Homarus americanus | reverse complement strand
TCTGACACTCCCAGGTACACCGCTGACACTGCCAGGTACACCTCAGACACTTCCAGGTACACCTCAGACACTGCCAGGTACGCCTCAGACACTCCCAGGTACACCTCAGACACTCCAAGGTGCACCTCTAACAATCCCAAGTGCACCTTTGACACTCCCAGGCACACCTCTGACACTCCCAGGTACACCTCTGACACTCCCAGGTACTCCACTGACACTCCCTGGTACACCCCTGACACTCCCAGGTACACCTCTGACACTCCCAGGTACACCCCAGACACTCCCAGGTACACTTGTCACACTCCTAGGTACACCTCTGACACTTCTAGGTACTCCTCTGTCACTCCCTGATACGCCTCTAACAACTCCCAGGTACACCGCTGACACTCCTAGGTACACCGCTGACACTGCCATGTACACCTCAGACACTCTCATTTACACTTCTCACACTCGCAGGTACACCTCCGACACTCCCAGGTACACCTCTGAGACTCCCAGGTACACCTCTGACACTCCCATGTACACCTCTGACACTCCCAGGTACACCTCTGACACTCCCAGGTACACCTCTGACACTCCCAGCTACTCCACTAACATTCCGTGGTACACCTCTGACACTCCCAGGTACACCGCTGACACTGCCAGGTACACCTCCGACACTCCCAGGAACACCTCCGACACTCCCAGGTACACTTCTCACTCTCCCAGGTACACCTCCGATACTCCCAGGTACACCTCTGACACTCCTAGGTACACCGCTGACACTCCAGGGTACACCTCTGACACTCCCAGGTACACCTCTCTGAAGCACTCCTCCCAGTAGGCATAACTCTGACACTCCCAGGTACACCTCTGACACTGCCAGGTACTCCACTGACATTCCCTGGTACAATTCCTGACACTCCTAGGTACACGTCCGACACTCCCAGGTACACCTTTCACCTCCCAGTGTTACGAGTTGGGGATTTAGAATATAGTTATACGTCTACCCAGATCCCAACAGGTAACAAAAAAAAAAACAGACAATCGGACTATAAAAGGGTAGACAAAGGATGCGAGTTTTCGTTGTGTATAATAAAGTACCATAAATCCCTTAACAAAATATTCAGCTTATAAATTACCCTTAACCAAACTTAACTTAAACATTAACAGTATATACATATTAATACAACATAAACCATTTTGAAGCAAGTGGACGTGGGGGAGGCAATACAAGATAAAAGTACTTAAGTGAGGAGCTGAGATGGCTGACGAGTAAGGCTGAGTATTGTAGAAGACGGTAGGTAGTCACTGTGCCGTAGGTTTAGAGGATAGATGATCCTGTGGTCACTTCCCAGAGCCAAGTGAAGTCTCCTCGAACTCGAGCTGACAAAGAAGACTTGGAGGAAGTGACGCAACAACCAGGATATGGAGAAGGGAAACCCCGGAGTGTTAACTAAGACGAGTCATACTCGTGTCTCGTCCCTAGATGGCGTTGCTCGTGGTGCTGGGTAGGTAGATCAGGACCATAGATGGCGTGGTTCGTAGTGCGGGGTGGAGGGGTTCGTAACACACCCCCCCTCCAAAGACCTCCGTAGCGCTGGCGCGAAGGAGGTGATCAACTGGTGCGTCTGGAGAGTAGCTGCTGCATTTCCACTGGAGCTCGGGATAAGGAGTCTGCAATCAGGTTGTCGACCCCCTTTATGTGCCGGACTTGTAGATTATAGGGCTGGGTGAGGAGAGCCCAGCGGAGTATTCGCTGGTTGGAGGTCTTGTTGGTTTGGATGAACGTGAGTGGGTTATGGTCGGTGAAGACTAGGGTTGTTTGTGGGCAAGACTGGAGGTAACATTCAAACTTCTTTATTGCCAACACCAGAGCCAAGGCCTCCTTCTCTATGGTCGAGTAGTTGGTCTGATGCTTTTTCAACTTGGCGGAGTAATATGCCACAGGGTGAAGAACATCAGTGGTTGGGTCGGGTTGTAGGAGCACAGCCCCCACTCCGACACCACTAGCGTCGATTTGCAGATGGAAGGGCGAGGTGTAGTCAGGGGGGTGGACTACAGGCTTGGAGGCAAGGAAGGCTTTGAGGCGGTGGAAAGACTGGTCGCACTTCTGGTTCCAGATGTAAGGGACCGCAGAACTGGTAAGGTCTGTGAGGGGTCCGGCCACGCTGGAGAAGTTACTGCAGAACTGACGGTAGTAGCCGCACATCCCCAGGAAGCGCATGAGTTCCTTCCTCGTCCTTGGAGTGGGGAAGGACAAGATGGCTCTAACGTTTGCGTCCTTGGCCCTCAAGCACCATATACCATGCCCAACGATATGTCCCAGGTAAGTCACTGAGGCCCGGCCAAAAGCAGATTTAGCCTGGTTTATGGTGAATCCAGTCTCTTGCAGTCGTGCAAACAGTATCTCCAAACGCACCAGATGTTCGTCCCAGCTGTCCGACACCACCACCAGGTCATCCAGGTAGGCGAACGTCCCACATAGGTCCTGAATTAGGAAGTTGATGGCCCTCTGGAATGTGGCCGGAGCATTAGAAAAGCCAAACGCCATAACCAAATATTGAAAAAGTCCAAATGGAGTTATAAATGCCGAGATTATTTTTGCCCTATCCGTGAGTCCCACTTGATAATATCCTTTCAACAGGTCCACGGTAGATATAAATTTGGCACAGCCTATGCTGTCTATTATATCTTCAATCAAAGGTAAAGGGTAGGAGTCTGAGACAGTGACCTGGTTCACTTTACGATAATCGGTACAGAAACGAAAAGTGCTATCGGGTTTTGGAATGAGAAGGCAAGGTGAAGCCCAGGGGGAGGTACTAGGCTCAGCTGAGTTATGTTTTAACAAAAAGTCTACCTCCTTTTTCATAATCTCTTTTTTTGTGGATTTAGTCGATATGCTGATTGCCTAATGGATTGTACATCATCTGAGATTGGCCTAATATCATGTTTAAGTATATTGCAAAACCCTGGGAGGTCTGACGTGACTTTAGGAAATGTTGATAATAACTTAGTGAGATCTTTTGCTTGAGATGGATTCAGAACAGAAAAATACTCATCCAAGTTGTTGAGTATGTGACTGTTAGCAGGGTTTTCTTTTAGGTGGAGGGAAGTCTAAATTTGGTCAGGTCCATGCGTCATCTGTCTCCGGCTCCGGCTCCTGACAAAAACCGTATGCACACAGGTTGACTTATAGCCTCTGGGGATGTCTTCCTCTGACTGCCTGGAATGGTAAAGTTTCATGAGATTAATGTGAACAAGTTGGGTGAATCTTTTTTCATGATCAGAATATGGACTATATAGTTGAGAGGAGATAGTTTATTAGCAACTATATAGGACCAGTAAACTTGCTTTTAAGGGAGAGCCTGGAATGGGTAGAAAGAGTAACACTTTGTCACCTGGAAAAATGATCTTTTAACTAATTTAGGTTGACTCTACCATTTTTCTTGGACTTTTTAAGTTTGATCAGAGCAATGGTTCGACTTCCAGTTAATTTGTCCCTTTAAAGTGTCAATGGGAAACTGTTGCGAGCTTAATAATAGATGGAGTGTCAAACCACTGCTCCTTTACTATTTTAAGGGGTCCCTTTATTTGTCTCCCATATAGTAACTCGAACGGGGAGAAACCCAATGACTCCTGGGGACATTCCCTGATGGCAAAGAGTAACAAGTCTATGCTTTCATCCCATTCCGTTTGGTGTTCTATACAGTATTTTTTGAGCATTGATTTGAAAGTTTGATGGAACCGTTCCAAGCAACCTTGGGATTGTGGGTGGTAAGCCGAAGATGTACAATGGTCCACACTGAGGTCTTTCATCACCTGTTTGGAAAGATTGCTCGTAAAATTGGTGCCCTGATCGGATTGGATCTCTTTAGGAATGCCCACTGAAGTGAAAAGGTGCAAAAGATGTTTGATTACGTTTTTTGAAGTGATGCTTTTAAGGGGAAAAGCCTCAGGATAACGTGTACTGGTATCCATAACTGTGAGCAGGAATTGATTTCCTCTTAGTCTTTGGTAATGGGCCCAATAATCCACAACAATCTTTTTCAAATGGTGTAGAAAATACTGGGATGGGCCACGGGGAGCTATGGTATATTTCATTTGGTTTTCTACCATTTGACATGCACGACTGCAAGAGACTGGATCTCACTATAAACCTGGCTAACCTGCTTTTGCCGGCCTCAGTGACTTACCTGGGATATATCGTTGGGCATGGTATGGTGAGGACTTAAGGACGCAAACGTTAGAGCCATCTTGTCCTTCCCCACTCCAAGGACGAGGAAGGAACTCGTGCGCTTCCTGGGGATGTGCGGCTACTACCGTCGGTTCTGCAGTAACTTCTCCAGCGTGGCCGGACCCCTCACAGACCTTACCAGTTCTGCGGTCCCTTACATCTGGAACCAGAGGTGCGACCAGTCTTTCCACCGCCTCAAAGCCTTCCTTGCTTCCAAGCATGTAGTCCACCCCCCTGACTACACCTCGCCCTTCCATCTGCAAATCGACGCCATCGGTGTCGGAGTGGGGGCTGTGCTCCTACAACCCGACCCAACCACTGATGTCCTTCACCCTGTGGCATACTACTCCGCCAAGTTGAAAAAACATCAGACCAACTACTCGACCATAGAGAAGGAGGCCCTGGCTCTGGTGTTGGCAATAAAGAAGTTTGAATGTTACCTCCAGTCTTGCCCACAAGCAACCCTAGTCTTCACCGACCATAACCCACTCACGTTCATCCAACCTGATTGCAGACTCCTTATCCCGAGCTCCAGTGAAAATGCAGCAGCTACTCTCCAGACGCACCAGGTGATCACCTCCTTCGCGCCCGCGCTACGGAGGTCTTTGGAGGGGGGGTGTTACGAACCCCTCCACCCAGCACTACGAACCACGCCATCTATTGTCCTGATCTACCTACCCAGCACCACGAGCAACGCCATCAAGGGACGAGACACGAGTATGACTCGTCTTAGTTATCACTCCGGGGTTTCTCTTCTCCATATCCTGGTTGTTGCGTCACCTCCTCAAAGTCTTCTTTGTCAGCTCCAATTCGAGGAGAGAACACTTGGCTCTGGGAAGTGACCACAGGATCATCTATCCTCTAAACCTACGTGCAGTGACTACCTACCGTCTTCTACAATACTCAGCCTTACTCGTCAGCCATCTCAGCTCCTCACTTAAGTACTTATATTTTGTATTAACTCCCCCACGTCCACTTGCTTCAAGATTGTTTATGTTGTATTAATATGTATATACTGTTAATGTTTAGGTTAAGTTTGGTTAAGGGTAATTTATAAGCTGAATATTTTGTTAAGGGATTTATGGTACTCTATTATATACAACGAAAACTCGCATCCTTTGTCTACCCTTTTATAGTCCGATTGTCTGTTTTTTTTTTTTTTTTTGTTACCTGTTGGGATCTGGGTAGACGTATAACTATATTCTAAATCCCCAACTCGTAACACTTTGTAATGTCCCTTTGTTTAGCCCCCTGCCTTTCCACTTATACACCTCTCGGTCGCCCTCGCTCTACGTCTCTCTCAAGGGAGTGCAAATTAAGATGCTTTAACCTGTCTCTATACTCAAGGTTCCTAGTCGCCCGGATTAGTCTGTCATCTTCCTCTGAATTCTTTCCATGATTCTATATCCATTCTGTATTACGGGTGACCAGAACTGAACTGGGTGTAATCCAGTGGTCTCACAAGAGCAAGATACAGTTTAGGATGACCTTAAGGTCTTGTAACTAATACCTCGTATGAATCCCATAATTTTATTAGCCTTTGTTATATAAAAACAATATTGTTTACTTGGCTTAAGGTTCCTACTTATCATTACTCCTAAATCTCTCTCGCAGTCGGATTTCCCTATGGCATCGTTGTTCATCTGGTATCTGGTTTCCCTGTTTACATCTCCTATACTGAGTACTTTACATTTGTCGACGTTGAATTTCATCTGCTATTTTTCAGACCATTCGAAAAATTTGTTTAGATCTTCCTGTAGTTTTGCCGAGTCCTCGTCAGATTTGATAAGACGTCCTATTTTAGTGTCATCAGCAAATTTACTTATGTTGCTGTCTATGCCGATATCTATGTCGTTTATGTATATAATAAATAATAATGGTCTCAAGTACTGAGCCTGGGGGAACTCCACTTGTAGACGTTGTCTAATGGGACTTAGTGCCGCACGCTCACTCCCCGTCCTGTAACCACGCCCTAATCCATTTATGGATATTACCTTTGATGCCATGTGCTTCTACCTTTCTAATTTGTCTTTTGTGGGGGACTCTGTCGAAGGCTTTGCTAAAGTCGAGATATACCACATCATAATTGTGCCCCTCGTCCACCGATTCAAAAACTGATGAAAAGAATGTTAATAGATTAGTTAGACATGAACGTCCGCTTGTGAAGCCA
Source organism: Homarus americanus (assembly GCF_018991925.1). Classification (NCBI taxonomy): domain Eukaryota; kingdom Metazoa; phylum Arthropoda; class Malacostraca; order Decapoda; family Nephropidae; genus Homarus; species Homarus americanus. The sequence continues at coordinate 1,223 of NW_024725484.1, read as the reverse complement.
TGCTGGGAATCATTGATCAATCTGTGCTTCTCCAGGTGATTTCGAATAGAGTTTGAAATGATTGCTTCCAGTAATTTGCCTACTATTGATGTTAGGCTGATTGGGCGGTAGTTAGAGGATAGTGATCTATCCCCCTTCTTGGAAATCGGTATTACATTCGCTATCCTCCAGGATTCTAGTACTACACCTGTTTTTAATGACATGTTAAACAACTTTGCTAAGGGCATACTAAGCTCTTCCTTACATTCCTTTAATACTCTGGCAAATATCTCATCGGGACCAGGTGACTTATTAGGCTTTAGTTTGTCTATTTGCTTACTAACATCGTTACTAGTCACTACTATCTCACTTCATTTGTTTTCTTCACTATCTCTGAATAGAGTCGGTGCCTCGGGTATCATGTTTAAATTTTCGGTGGTGAAAACTGTTGAAAAATATTTATTCAAATTATTGCTCATTTCTCCGTCGTTATCAGTGAGCTCGCCGGAGTCTGACAATATTGGTACAATCTTTTCTCGTGTTTTAGTTTGATACATTTGGTAGAATCCTTTGGGGTTTGTCTTCGCCTCCCTTGCTATCCTTACCTCATTATTCCTCTTTGCTGTCCTTATCTCGGTTTTAACCCTACTCGCCAATACCCTATAATAGTCCCGGAGGTGAATTTCGCCACGATTTATCCTTCTACCTATAGCCTTCCTTTGGCCAATGATGTTCTTTAAATAATATTTATCCATTTAGGGTCATTGTTGTCTGATCTGAGTTTTTTGTATGGTATGTTCTGCCTTTGTGCATTAAGTAACTCACTATTTAAATTGTCGTGGAACTCGGCAATCTCAGATCTCATTATCAGGTAGGTGTCATCTGTCAGGTTCACGGCCAAGCGCTACACCCCCCTTTCTCAGCTGCCTCTTTAAACTGTCAAAGTTTGCCCTTCTGAAATCTTGTACTTTAGTGGAATTTTCCTTACGTCTGCCCTGAAAATCTAACTGGAATCGAATTTCTTTGTGATCGCTGTTTGCAAGTTCGTTCCCTACCTCGACATTACTAATGAGGTTTTCTCTGCTCGACAGAGCTAAGTCCAGTACATTATTACCCCGTGTGGGTTCGGTTATATGTTGACTTAGGAAACAGTCCTGGATCGTCTCGAGAAAATCCTCTGATTCTGAGTTACCCGTAAGGTCAGTCCAATCTATTTGGCCAAGGTTAAAGTCGCCTACTATACA
>NW_024725483.1:0-7500 GCF_018991925.1 Homarus americanus | reverse complement strand
TAAATAAGACACGAATTAAACAATGGCTGGGACAACCAAAACCCGAGTGAGGCTGTGGAGGCGGGCCGGCGAGGTACAGTAGGTGGTGGTGGTGGTGGTGGTTCAGGTGTTATTAAGGTGAGACGTTAATTGTCCCGTGAAGGATGTACGATGAATTACGACTACAGTACCACATCCTCCCCCACGGCGGCTTCCACCGTCACCCTGCAGTCCACCATGCACCTGATGCTGCTGCACCTACAGGATCAACTCCCCCACAGTCCACCATCACCACCTGCTGCTGCACCTACAGGATCACCTCCCCCATAGTCCACCATCACCACCTGCTGCTGCAGCACCTACAGGATCACTTCCCATATAGTTCACCACCACCACCTGCTGCTGCACCTACAGGATCACCTCCCCCATAGTCCACCACCACCACCTGCTGCTGCACCTACAGGATCACCTCCCCCAGTCCACCACCACCACCTGCTGCTGCTATTGTTCTGCCATTGCTGCTGCTGCTGCTGCTGCTATTGTTGCTGATGCACATTGCCACCCACAGGATCAACTCCCCCACAGTCCACTACCACCACCTGCTGCTGCTTGCCATTGTTCCTGCCATTGCTGCTATTGTTGTTGGGATGGCCACTGCTGCACCTACAGGATCAACTCCCACAGTCCACTAACACCACCTGCTGCTGCTGCTATTGTCTTGCCATTGCTATCACAGTTGCTATTGTTGCTGATGGCCACTGCTGCACCCACAGGATCAACTCCCAGTCCACCACCACCACCTGCTGCTGCTGCTGGTTGTTCTGCTACTGCTGCTGCTGTTGCTATTGTTGCTGGATGCGGCCACTGCTGCAACTCCACAGGACCTGAATTCCCCACAGTCCATCATCACCACCTGCTGCTGCTGCTATTGTCTTGCCACTGCTGCTGCTATTGTTGCTGATGTGGCTACTGCTGCACCTACAGGATCAACTCCCCAGTCCACACCACCACCTGCTGCTGCTATTGTTCCTGCCATCACATTGCTGCTGCTATTGCTTGCCATGCCATCATGCACCTACAGGATCAACTCCTCTATTGGTCCACTACCACCACCTGCTGTCATGTTGTTCTTGCCACTGCTGCTGCTGCCATTGCTGATGCGGCTACTGCTGCACTCTACAGGATCAACTCCCACAGTCCACTACTTCACCACCTGCTGCTGCTGCTATTGTTCCTGCTACTGCTACTGCTGCTATTGTTGCTGATGCGGCCACTGCTGCACCCACAGGATCAACTCCCCAGCAGTCCATATCTTTTACCACCACCCGCCGCTGCCATTGTTCCTGCTAATGCTGCTGCTGCTGCTATTGTTGCTGATAATACTGCACCTTACAGGATCAACTCCACAGTCCACTACCACCACCTGCTGCTGCTGCTATTGTTCCTGCTACTGCTGCTGTTGCTATTGTTGTTGATGTGGCCACTGCTGCACACCACAGGATCAACTCCCCCACAGTCCACTACCACCACCTGCTGCTGCTATTGTTCCTGCTACTGCCACACATGTTATTGTTATGATGCGGCTACTGCTGCACCTGTTGAGGATCAACCCCACAGTCCACTACTTCACCACCCGCTGCTGCTGCTATTGTTCCTAAGCATTACATTGCCATATTGTTGCTGATGCGGCCACTGCTGCACCTACAGGATCAACCCCACAGTCCACCACCACCACCCGCTGCCACTGCACCCACAGGATCAACTCCCCACAGTCCACTACCACCACCTGCTGCTGCCATTGTTCCGCTACTGCCACTGCTGCTGTTATTGTTGCTGATGCGGCTACTGCTGCACCTACAGGATCAACTCCCACAGTCCACATCACACTACCACCTGCTGCTGCTGCTATTGTTCCTTGCCACTGCTGCTGCTGCTGCTTATTGTTGCTGATGCGGCTGGCTGCACCTACAGGATCAACTCCCCCACAGTCCACTACTACCACCTGTTGCTGCTGCTATTGTTCCTAAGCATTGCTGCTGTTGCTGCTATTGTTGCTGATGCTACTACCACACCCATATAGATCAACTCTACAGTCCATCATCACCACCTGCTGCTGCTATTGTTCCTAAGCATTGCCATTGCTGCCAAGCATATGATGCATACTGCTGTACCCATATAGATCAACTCCCACAGTCCATCATCACCACCTGCTGCTGCTGCTATTGTTCCTGTACTGCTGCTGCTATTGTTGCTGATGCGGCTACTGCTGCAACTCCACAGGATCAACTCCCCACAGTCCACCACCACCACCCGCTGCCACTGCACCTACAGGATCAACTCCCCACAGTCCACCACCACCACCTGCTGCCACTGCACCTACAGGATCAACTCCCCACAGTCCACTACCACCACCTGCTGCTGCTGCTATTGTTGTTGCTGCTGCTGCTGCTGTTGCTGCTGCTGCTGCTGCTGCTGCTGCTGCTATTGTTGCTGATGGGCTACTGCTGCACCTACAGGATCAACTCCCCCACAGTCCACTACCACCACCTGCTGCTGCTGCTGTTGTTGCTGCTGCTGCTGCTGCACCTACAGGATCAACTCCCACAGTCCACCATCACCACCTGCTGCTACTGCACATAAGATCCTCCCCACAGTCCACCATCACCACCTGCTGCTGCTGCACCTACAGCTCAACTCCCCCACAGTCCCACCACCGCCACCAACTGTTGCTGCCCTGCTGCACCCACAGCTTCAACTCCCCACAGTCCACCACCACTGCCACCACCTGCTGCTGCCCTGCTGCACCTACAGGATCAACTCCCCACAGCCCACCACCACCCCCTGCTGCTGTTGCTGCACCCAGAGGATCACCTCCCCTGACACTTCACCATCACCACCAGCTGCCACTGCACCTAGGACATCAACCCCCACAGTCCACCACCACTCTGGAGCTGCACCTACAGGATCACTTCCCCCACAGTCCACCATCACCACCTGCCGCCACTGCACCAAGAGGACCAACTCCCCCACAGTCCACTACCACCACCTGCTACTGTTGTTGCTGTTGCTGCTGCACCTAGGGCATCAACTCCCCCACAGTTCACCACCACTCTGGAGCTGCACCTAAAGGATCAACTACCCCACAGTCCACCACCACCTGCTGCTGCACCTACAAGATCACCTCCCCCACAGTCCACCACCACTCTGGAGCTGCAACCTACAGGATCAACTACCCCACAGTCCACACCACCAGCTGCTGCTGCACCTACAGGATCACCTCCCCCACAGTCCACCATCACCACCTACCGCCACTGCACCGACAGGATCAACTCCCCCGCAGTCCACTACCACCTGCTGCTGTTGTTCCTGATGCTGCTGCACCTAGGGCATCAACTCCTCCACAGTCCACCACCACTCTGCAGCTGCACCTACAGGATCAACTACCCCACAGTCCACCACCACCTGCTGCTGCACCTACAAGATCACCTCCCCCACAGTCCACCACCACCTGCTGTTGCTCCTGCACCTACAGGACAAACTCCCCCACAGTATACCACCACCAACTGCAGCTGCTGCTGCACCTACAGGATCAACTCCCCCACGGTCCACCGCCACCACCTGCCGTTACTGCTGCACCTACAGAATCAACTGCCCCACAATCCACTACCACCACCTGCTGCTGCTGCTTATGTTGTTGTTGTTGTTGTTGCTGCTGGTGGTGCAGCTGCTGCACCTACAGGATCAACTCCACCACAGTCCACCACCACCACCTACTGTTGCTGCTACTGCACTTACAGGATCAACTCCCCCACAGTACACTACCACCACCTGCTGCTGCTCTTGTTGTTGTTGCTGCTGCTGCACTTACAGGATCACCTCCCCCACAGTCCACCATCACCACCTGCTGCCATTGCAAATACAGGATCAACTCACCCACAGTCCACTACCACCACCTACTGCTGCTGCACATACAAGATCACCTCCCCCACAGTCCATCACGACCTGGTGCTGCGGCTGTACCTTCAAGATCACCTCCTCCACAGTCCACCATCACCACCTGCTGCCATTGCAAATACAGGATCACCTCCCCCACAGTCCACTACCACCACCTGCAGCTGCGGCTGTACCTACAATATCACCTCCCCACAGTCCACCATCACCACCTGCTGCCATTGCAAATACAGGATCATCTCACCAACAGTCCACTACCACCACCTACTGCTGCTGCACATACAAGATCACCTCCCCCACAGTCCACCACCACCTGCTGCTGCGGCTGTACCTACAAGATCACCTCCTCCACAGTCCACCATCACCACCTGCTGCCATTGCAAATACAGGATCAACTCCCCCACAGCCCACTACCAACACCTGCTACTGCTGCTCCTACTGCACCTACAGGATCAACTCCACCACAGTCAACCACCACCACCTGTTGCTGATGCTGCAGCTACAGGATCAACTCCCCCCACAGGCCACCACCACCACCTGCTTCTGCACCTACAGGATCAACTCCCCCACAGGCCGCCGCCACCACCACCTGCAGCTGCTGCTGCTGCTGCTGCACCTACAGGATCAACTCCCCCAAAGTCTACTACCACCACCTGCTCCTGCTGCTGCACCTACAGGATCAACTCCCCCACACTCCACTACCATCACCTGCTGCTGCTGCATCTACAGGATCAACTACCCCACAGTCCACTACCACCACCTGCTGCTGCTGCTTATGTTGTTTTTGCTTTCAGCTGCTGCACCTACAGGATCAACTCCACCACAGTCCACCACCACCTGCTGCTGCTGCTGCTGCACCTACAGGATCAACTCCCCCCCAATCCACCACCACCACCTGCTGTTGCTGCTACACCTACAGATCAACTCCCCACAGTCCACCACTCACCTGCTGCTGCTGCACCCACAGAATCAACTCCCCACAGTACACTCACCACCACCTGCTGCTGCTCTTGTTGTTGTTGCTGCTGCTGCTGCACCTACAGGATCAAATCACCCACAGTCCACTACCACCAGCTCCTGCTGCTGCTGCTGCTGCTGCTGCTGTTGTTGCTGCTGTTGTTGCTGCTGTTGTTGTTGCAGCACCTACAGGATCAACTCCCCCACAGTCCACCACCACCTCCTGCTGCTGCTGTTGCACCTACAGGATCAACTACCCCCCAATCCACCACCACCACCTGCTGTTGCTGCTGCACATACAGGATCAACTCCCCCACAGTCCACCACTACCTGCTGCTGCACCTACAGGATCAATTCCCCCCCCTAATCCACCACCACCTGCTGCTGCTGCAGTTACAGGTTCAACTCCCCAACAGTTCACCATCACCACCTGCTGCTGCTGCTGCTTGCCATACTGTTGTTGTTGTTGTTGCTGCTGTTGCTGTTGCTGCTGTTGTTGCTGCTGCTGTTGTTGTTGCTGCTGCTGCACCTACAGGATCAATCTCCCCACAATGCCATGCCACCACCAACTACTGATACTGTTGCTGCTGTTGCTACATTGCTGCTGCCAAGCGTTGCTACAGCATACAAGGTTGCCAACTCCACACAGGATCACCTCCCCAACAGTCCACCACCACCTGCTGCTGCTGCACCTACAGGATCAACTTCCCCACAGTCCACTACCATCACCTGCTGCTGCTGCATCTACAGGATCAACTCCCCCACAGTCCACCATCACCACCTGCTGCTGCTGCACCTACAGGATCACCTCCCCAACAGACCAGCATCACCACCTGCCGCCACTGCACCTACAGGATCAACTCCCCCACAGTCCACTACCACCATCACCTGCTGCTGCACTCAGACCACCCAACCCCCCCAGTCCAACCATCACCTGTGTTGCTGCCACAACGCATCAACCCCACACACACGCACCAACAGGATCAACTACCCCACAGCCCACAATCCTCTGCTGCACCACAGGATTACTCTCCCCACAGTCCACCACCACCACCTGCTGGCACCCACAGGATCAACTCCCCAGCGTCACGCCACCACCACCTGCTGCTGCTGTTGCTGCTGTTGCTGCTGTTGTTGTTGTTGCTGCTGCTGCACCTACAGAACTCCCCGTCCACCTCACAACCACCGCTGCTGTGGCTCAACCCAGGATCAACCCCCGCCAACCACCACCATCACCTGCTGCTGCTGCACCACAGGATCAACTCCCCAGTCTACCACACCACCTGCTGCCGTACGTACATTTACAGGACTAACTCCAGTCTGACTGTTCGCCAAAACTCACAGATCAACCACATCACCAGCGTGCTGGCACCTACAGATCATCATCCCCACAGTCCACCACCACCACACCTTCTGCTGCGCACCCGCAGATCACTCCCCATAGTCCCACCACCACCACCTGCTGTTGCTGCTGCACCTGAGACTCAACTCACAGTCTCACCACCACCTGTTGCTGCTGCACCTACAGGATCAACTCCCCCACAGTCCACCACACATCACCTGCTGCTGCACTCAGGATCAACTCCCCCACAGTCCACCTCACCACCTGTGTGCCACACCTAGATCAACTCCACAGTCCACTCACCTCCTGCTGCTGCACCTCCAGGATCAACTCCCCCACAGTCCACCACCACCACCTGCTGCTGCTGCACTCACAGGATCACCCCCACAGTCCACACCACCTCCCATGCTGCTTGCACTTTGGATCAACTCCTTACAGTCCACCACCACCACCTGCTGCTGCACCCACAGGATCACACTCCCCACAGTCCACCATCACCACCTGCTGCCATTGCACCTACAGGATCAACTCCCCACAGTCCACTACCACCATCACCTGTTGCTGCCTGCTGTTGTTGCTGTTGCACCCAAGGAATCAACTCTCCCACAGTCCACCACCTCACCTGCAGCTGCACCTACAGGATCAACTACTCCCCACAGTCCACCACCTCCTGCTGCTGCACCCACAGGATCACTCCCCCACAGTCCACCACCACCACCTGCTGCTGCACCCACAGGATCAATCCCCCACAGTCTGCCACCACACCTGTGTGTGCTGCTGCTGCACCTACAGGATCAACTCCCCACAGTCCTCACCACCACTGCTGCTGGCTGCACCTACAGGATCAACTCCCCACAGTCCACTACCACTCACCTGCTGCTATGTACCTACCTACAGGATCAACTCCCCACAGTCCACTACCACCACCTACTGCTGCTGCACATAAAGAAACACAGCCACCACCAGTTGCTGTTGCTGCTGCTGCTGCACCTACAGGATCAACTCCACCACAGTCCACCACCACCACCTGCTGCTGCTGACCATCTCACACAGTCCACCACCACCTGCTGCTGCACCTACAGGATCACCTCCCCACAGTCCACCACCACCACCTGCTGCTACTGCACCTACAAGATCACCTCCCACAGTCCACCATCACCACCTGCTGCCATTGCAAATACAGGATCATCTCACCATCCACTACCACCACCTACTGCTGCTGCACATACAAGATCACCTCCCCACAGTCCACCATCACCACCTGCTGCTAC
>NW_024725482.1:0-61383 GCF_018991925.1 Homarus americanus | reverse complement strand
TCAGCCTTCTTCGTTCAGTTACGCCTTCCTTATAAAGAATTAGTAGGGTATCTTTTTGAACCTTAAGTGCTCGTCCTCAGTATAATGAAACTGTGGTTAACTGTTCACCTAGCTGTTACTGTGTGCAGAATTGGGGTGAAATTTACTGTGTGTGTGGAATTGTAATTGTTGTACAGTATGTGGCCCTCACTCTTACTCCCGTGCACTGCCCACTATATGATGTAAACACTAACAATGGTTCCCCTCCAGATCCAATTTGTTGAAGGTGTAGAAGCTGTCGCCAGCTCAACAACCACCCCAGTTAACAAGCTGCATGAGTGTCTGGAACAGTCCGAAGACCGGACCCAACTCGCCCGCTGCACTGTTCCAGCAACCATTCTTGCCCAGACACGATCCACAAAACGATTCATCCAGGTTTCCCCAGTGCTGTGGATAGACAGGGGCAAATGGCAATAAAAAGAAACTTGCCAACAGTTTCCCCTGCCCAGGAGATTGAGAAACCAGGTCCACTCGCTTCAGGCGAGCATACTGATAATACCACAGGTCGCCACTACACTCCACACGAGACACCATACCAACACACTTTCCATCAACACACTAAGCCAACACAATAAACCAAACACAACACCAACACACTACACAAACACACTACATCACCACACTGCACCAACACACTACGCAACACACTACGCAACACACTACACCAGCACACAACACCAGCACACTACACCAACACACTACACCAACACACATAACACACTACACCCAACACTACATCAACACACTACGCAACACACTACACCAACACACTACGCAACACGCTACCAACACACTACATCCCACACTACGCAACTCACTACATCACCCTACAACATAACACACTACACCCACACACTACACCAAACACTACCAACACACTACACCAACACACTGCACCAACACACTGCATCACCACACTACACCAGCACACTACACCAACACACTACACCAGCACACTACCAACACACTACGCAACACACTACACCAGCTTGCACCACACTACTACACCCACAACACTACACCAACACACTACACCAACCACACTACGCAACACACTACGCAACACACTACACCCACACTACACCACAACCCACACTACACCAACACACTGCACCATGCACTTTCCACCAACACACTACACCAACACTGCCACCAACACACTACACCAACACACCGCAACCACACAACGCAACACACTGCAACACACTGCACCAACCCTACATCACCACACCAGCGCAACACACTACACCAACACACTACGCAACACACTGCGCAACACACTACACCAACGCACTACATCACCACACCAACGCAACGCACTGCACCCGGCACGCTGCATCGCCACACTGCATGACACACTGCACCCGACACACAGCGCCCAGCACGCAACGCAGCACACAGCGCCAGCACACTGCACCAGCACACTGCGCAACACACTGCACTGACACGCCACGCAGCACACACACACCAACACACAACACCAACACACTACTGGGCACACTGCACCCACACACAAAACCACTATACCAACCACACTACGCAACACACTACGCAACACACCCTACGCAACACACTACGCAACACACTACGCAACACACAACGCAACACACTCACACCAACCACACTACACCGACACACTACGCAATGCACGACACCAACCACACTACGCCTACACACAACCACTGTCTTATTTAGCAACACACTGCAACACCTGCACACACACTGCACCAGCACACTGCACCAACACTACCCAACACACCTGCACCCACACACTGACACACCTGTACCAGCACTACACCAACGCACTACGCAACACACTACACCAACACACTACACCCCGCCAACACACCTATACCAACACACTACACCAACACACTATGCCAACACACTACCAACACACTACACCCAACACACAACGCAACCACACTACACCAGCACACTACACCAGCTTTACTCGCCACAACACCAGCACACTACGCAACACACTACACCTGACACACCCTACGCAACACCTGCACCAACCACACTACACCAACACACTGCATCACCACACAACACCAGCACACTAGACCAGCACACTGCATCACCCACCGCAACCGCACCAGCACCGACACACTGCGCAACCCCACACAACGCAACACACAACCTGACACCTGGCACGCCAGCTTGCACTGCACCCGGCACACTGCACTTGACGCACTGCACCGACGCACACTGCACTGACACACTACGCAACACACTACACTCACACGCACAACACACTATGCTGACACACTACACCAACACACTACACCCAACACACTACACCCCACACAACACACTATGCAACTTACACTACACAACACACTACACCCACACAATGACACACTATACCAACACACTACCATACTACGCAATACACTACATCCACACATACACTATGCCAACACACTACTGACACGCTACACTGACTTTTCACCCACACAACACACTGTACCACACACTACACCAGCACACTGCACCCTGACACACTATGCCAACACACTACACCAACACACTACGCAACACCTATGCCCACACACACAACCACTGTCTTGACACACTGCACCGCTTTTCACTTTTACAGCACACTGTACTATTACTTTCACACCCGGCACGCTACACCAACACACTACATCACCACACAACACCAACACACTACACCAACACACTACACAACACACCTACGCAACACACTACGCAACACACACACCAACACACTCGCAACACACTACCTGTACTACACCAACCACGCTACACCAGCTTTGCCATCACACACAACACCAGCACTACGCAACACTACACGAACTTTTCACCAACACACTGCACCAGCACACTATGCCAGCACACCGCAACCTGACACCTGCGCAACCACACTGCACCAGCACACACCAGCTTTCTGCAACACACTACCAGCCACACGCAACACACTACGCAACACACTACGCAACACACTACCAGCACACTACACCAACACACTACATCACCACACAACGCAACACAACTGCACTTGACGCACTGCGCAATACGCTATGCCCGACGCACTACACCGGCACGCTATGCCAGCACACTGCTGACACACTATGACACGCTACGCAGCACGCCACCACTGCACCAGCACTGCAGCACACTACGCAACACACTATGCCAACACTGTACTGAACACTACGCAAGCACATGGACGCACTACGCACACTCCATGCAGCACGCTACGCAACACGCTACACTTCAACACTACGCAACACTTCGCAACACGCTGCACAATACACTGCACACTATGCAACACACTACGCAGCTTTTCTACGCAGCACACTGCGCAACACACAGCAACGCCTTTCACGCAACACACTACCCAACACCTATTTTTTGACACACTGCAACACACTACACCAACACGCACTACCAACACACTACACCAACACACTAACCAACACACTACCTTTCATACCAACACACTTCACCAGCCACTACACCAACACACTACGCAAACACACTGCACCAGCCACAACACCAGCTACATACCACACACACAACCTGCACTGACACACTACCAACACACTACACCAGCACACTACGCAACGCACTGCACCACACAGCACACTATGCCAACACTACACCATGCAGCTCACCCCACTACACCAACACACTACCAACACACTACACAACATACTACCCACACACATTACACACAACACACTACGCCGGCACTATGCCAGCACGCCACCAACCGCACTATGCCAACACGCTACGCAACACACTACGCAACACACTACACCCACACAGCACGCTATGCCAACGCACCTACACCAACACACTACGCAACACACTACTACACACCAACACTTTCTACACCAACACACAACGCAACCACACTACACCCAGCACACTACACACACTGACACACTACACCAACACACTACTCACACACTACACCCTCAACACTATAACAACACACTTTCACACCAGCACACTACACAACACACTACACCAACCGCCACCCGCTTACACTATACCAACACACTACACCAACACACACTACGCAACACACTGCACCAACACACTACACCAACACACTGCACCAACACACTGCAGCCGCACAACGCGACACACTACACAACACACTACACCAACACACTGACACACGCACTACCCAGCTTTACTACGCAACACACTACGCACACACAACACACTATAACTGCACTACACCAACACGCTACCAACACTACACCCACACTGACACGCACCAACACACTGCACCGCAACCTATGCCAACACACTACACCAACACACTACGCCACCAACACACTACACCCATTCCTACGCAACACACTACGCAACACACTAACACCAGCACACTACACCAGCTTCACACTTCACCCACACAGCACACTACACCAACACACTACACCAACACACTACACACACACAACACACTGTAACAACACACTACACCAACACACACTACGCAACACACTACACCAACACACTACACCCACACACAACACACTATACCAGCCACACTATACCAACACACTACACCAACACACTAGTACACCACCTACACACAACTAAATACATTGCTCAGTAATATAACCTCTCTGTAATGAAAAATGCATCAGAGCGTGTGGGCATCATTTACCTCTATCTCATCAGTTCATGTTTTATTAGAAACATTCATATTATTATATTTTTGAAGCGATATATTTTTAAATATGTGGAAACTTTCTTATTTTACTGACACTTCTATGCTGTGAAGTGTATTATTTTACTGTGGGTTTTATACTGTGGAACTTTATTATTTTTCTGTGGATTTTATACTGTGGAACTTTATTATTTTTCTGTAGTTTATATGTGAAACTTTTTATTATGTGAAACTTTCTTGTATCTTACTGTGAACTTTTATTGTAGGACTTTCTTATTTTACTGTGAAAAGTTTATACTGTGAAACTTTCTTATTTTTTCTGTGAAAGTTTATGCTGTGGAACTTTCTTATTTTACTGTAGAAATTTTGAGTGTGAAACTTTCTTATTTTACTGTGTAACTTGTTTATACAGTGGAACTCTCTTATTTTACTGAGACTTCTATGCTGTGAAACTTTCTTATTTTACTGTAGAAAAGCTTATAATGTGAAACATTCTTATTTTACTGTGAAAAGTTTTGCTGACTTTCTTATTTTACAGTGATTTTTTTATAATGTAAACTTATCTTCACTGTGAACTTTTATATATAGCTTTCTTATTTTTTACTGTGAAACTTATTTATTCTGTGGAGTTTTTATTTTTTACTGAGTAACTTTTTATACTGTGAAACTTTTGTTTTACTGTGAAATTTTTATACTGTGAAACTTTCTTGTTTACAGTGAAACTTTTGTGAAACTTTCTTATTTGACTGTGAACTTTTATACTGTGGAACTTTCTTTTATTTTACAGTGAACTTTTATCTTAGTAAACTTTAGTTTAAGTGAAACTTGTTTTATACTGTGGAACTTTTCTTATTTTACTATGAACTTTTATGCTGTGAAACTTTAGTTTAAGTGAAACTTGTTTATACTGTGGATCTTTCTTATTTTACTGTGAACTTTTATACTGTGAAACTTTAGTTTAAGTGAAACTTGTTTATACTGTGGAACTTTCTTATTTTACTGTGAAACTTTCTTATTTTATAGTGAAACTTTTTATAATGTGAAATTTCTTATTTTACATATTTTATAATATGAATCCTTGAAAATTTAGGGCGAAATATTGTTTTTTTTTATTAATGGGATACGTTTCACTCAACAGTTTCCTATAAAAAGTTTACACAGAGGTATATAAACTTTTACAATTAAAGGGTTTTTATTATGCGTAAGGTTATTTTATAGGTGATAGTTACTAAATACAATGAAACGTTTTTAATAGTGAAACATTTCGAAAATAAAGTGAGACATTGTTATAGTGTGAAATAATTTTATAGTGAACGGTTTTGGTTACAAAGTGAAACGTTTTACATACTGAGTGAAACACAGTGATAAGTGGTAGATAAACTGAGGAGAGGAAGGAGAGAGGGAGAGAGAGAAAGAAGGAGAGAGGGAGAGAGAGAAAGAAGGAGGGAGGGCGGGAGGGAGGGAGGTAATGTCAGTTGCCAAGTAGGATTTATTGCGAATATATGAATGGAGACGGCGTGTGCGTTCTGCCTCCCCAGCCCGCTTGCGTTCACCCTCACACAACCATCACCACACCTCCCCATATTCGCGCTCCTCTCAAGTAAACCGTCATATAACCCTCCTAGCTAAGCAGACAGTCTTAGTACCATTCAGGGGCCATTTTGGAACGTTATATCTGCGTAATTACCTTAAGGGAGATGGGTAGATACTGTACGCTCTCAGCATCTCCCGATACTACCATCTTGCCAGAACCTCGGTAAATATCCGCCAAAATTTAATGTTCACTGATATTAGACGCATATATTGAGTTTATCTGTACTTATAGCACGTCATATATAGCGAAATAGGCTACGTGTAGTGTTTATTAGCTATTTTATTAAGCGTTGGACATAATATTCTCACCATATGCTGAACATTTAAAAAAAAAAAGTTGTTGACATTCTTCACCTTTTATTTGATATCATTCTTCTAGTGCTTTATAGTCGCTCTAGCATCATTGAACACGTCAACAATATATTCCAAGATGTACTCTACAGTTAGAAGTTGATTAGGATGACATATAAAGCCAGGAAAATATAAGAAATGACTATATAAATGAGGTAACTGATCACCGCGTAGACCGACAAAGGGGAGCGAAATAAACGCGTTAGTCAGTGTGGCTGTGGCAGTGACGGTGGAAGGTTGTGTTGTGAGACGCCTCCGGGATCTATTTATATTTAATTTACATTCATTTACTTACACAAATATATATTCCCTCATCGCGTGTAGTGTCTTTAATGTAGAAATATAAAATATAAGTGTTGACAGTGCGACTCAAGATACTACAGTATATGATTTAAGTAAAGTAAGTAACTTTATCGTAGTGGTTCGTATTACTTAACGAAGCGTGTGTAGTGTATGTACTTATGGACGAATTATAAGTGTTTTTAGTAATACACTAGAGCAATAAATTGATTCTCTTATACATAAAACTTTAAAATTCCTACGTCAAAAAAACACAAATTATCTTTCTTCTTTTCCAGATAAAAACATTAATATATATTAGTTTTTTAATGGGTAAATTTAACACCTTATAAAATGATATGTCTTTCAATTACATTTCCATTACAGAGTTAATTATATTTCTGATTTATTTTTTGTTTTATTTAAAAGAATTTACGTTCGTGTAATACAATAAACTTTCATACAATTAACTTTCATACAATAAATTTTAATACATAAACTTTAATACAATAAACTTTCATACGATAAACTTTAATAAAATTTTAATTCAATAAACTTTAATACAATAACTAGTTTCAGTTTAAAGCTTTATTATAACGAATGACTAATGTTACAATATCTGAACACTAGCCAATTGAACCCTGAGGTCACTATTTTGTTTTAAGTTATCGTCATCAATCTTATCGTTACTGTCGCGTTATCTTCTATAGTGGTTACGATAACGGAATGGTAGGCTATCGTCTTGGTGATGACATAGTTTATGCTAAATTGTTATTGCAAAAAAAGAATAGGTTAGTATAGGTTGGGGTGGGTTAGTGTTAGGGCTAGGTTAGTGTTAGGGCTAGGGTAGGTTAGGGTTTGTAGCTTAGGTTTACGTTAAGTTAGCGTTAGGTTAAGTAAGGTTAGCGTTAATATAGGTTAGGTTAAGTAAGGTTAGCGTTAATATAGGTTAAGTAAGGTTAGCGTTAATACAGGTTAGGTAAAGTAAGGTTAGCGTTAATATAGGTTAGGTTAGGTTAAGTAAGGTTAGCGTTAATACAGGTTAGGTTAAGTAAGGTTAGCGTTAATACAGGTTAGGTTAAGTAAGGTTAGCGTTAATACAGGTTAGGTTAAGTAAGGTTAGCGTTAATATAGGTTAGGTTAGGTTAAGTAAGGTTAGCGTTAATATAGGTTAGGTTAAGTAAGGTTAGATCACTTTAATTTAGGTTTGCGTTAAGTAGGCATTAGGTTTGCTGATCATCCAGTGAAATAAGCTGGGGTGTCTAATGTTCAGGTGGCTGAAAGTGTATACAGCAATTATGTTAAAATAATAGTAATAATGACAGCTACTTAGTGTGAGTGATGTTAATGCTATACTGAGACCAGCTGACTCACCGGTGTTAAATTTATGTTGAATTATGAAGGTTGGGAAGACACTGGTGTTAAAATAATGAAGGTTAGTTAGCCAGGTTAGGTTACGTAAAGGTAGGTTAGTTAGGTTAGGTTAGGTTAGGTTAGGTTAGGTTAGGTTAGGTTAGGTGTGACATAACTCAAAGGAGGATTCCAATACGGCGCACACAACACAGTAAATATTATGATACATCACAGTAACAATGTTTATCCCGGGCTGTTGGCAACGATACACCTGCCAACACCTACCCTGCCTCCCCCCCTTGACAACCCTACAGGAGTATGGTGGCTACCCCCTGACACAACCCTACAGGAGTACAGGCTACTCTCTTGACAACCCTACAGGAGTACAGGCTATGTTGTCAAAAGTAGAAGTATTAGCATTTTGGAGCGGTGTTTATAAGTACGTGAAAGTATAAGTATTGGCGAATAAACAAAATTGATCTGAATTATTACATTAAAAATCAGCGGTGTAGTTGTTGAAGGGTGTGTTGTGTTGGGTTGGGTTAAGGTGTACAGTTGCCAGGTTATGTGTGTTGTGCTGGGCTGCTAGGTTAAGGTGTGTTGTGTTGGGTTAGGTTAAGGTGTGTGTTGTGTTGGGTTAGGTTAAGGTGTGTTGTGTTGGGTTAGTTAAGGTGTGTTGTGCTGGGGTTAGGTTAAGGGTGTGTTGTGTTGGGTTAGGCATGTGTGTTGTGTTGGGTTAGGGTTAAGGTGTGTTGGGTTGAGTTTAGTTATGTGTGTTGTGTTGGGTTAGGTTATGCTGTGTTGGGTTAGGTTAAGGTGTGTGTTGTGTTGGGTTAGGTTATGTGTGTTGCTAGGTTACAGTAAGCTAAAAGTCAATAGGTTAAGGTGTGTTGTGTTGGGTTAGGTTAAGGTGTGTTGTGTTGGGTTAGGTTAAGGTGTGTTGTGTTGGGTTAGGTTAAGGTGTGTTGTGTTGGGTTAAAGTGTGTTGGATTGGGTTATGTATATCAGTTACTATATATCGGCTGTTGTTTATCGAGTACTGAATACCGGCTGTTGCATATCGGCTATAGTATATCGGGTACACTAATATTAGTTGTTGTATATTTTGTACGCGATATCGGCTGTTGTATATATGGTACTGTCGACTGTTGTATATCGGTTACTGAATTTCGCCTGTTTTTTTTATCGGGTATTAAATATCAGTTATTGTTTATCTTGTATAGAATATCGGATGTTGCATATCGGGTACTGAATATTATCAGCTGTCTTATATCCGGTGCTGAATATCGGCTGTTGTATATCGGTTGCCTTTCTCTTTTGTCGGATCGCCAGTCTGGCTTTCGCCAGGCGAGATCTACTGATCTGCTCTCCTACTGCACCCATCTTTGGTCATCCTCTCTTAGGGATTATGGGGAAACTTTCGTTGTGGCCCTCGACATCTCCAAAGCATTTGACAGGGTATGGCACAAGTCTTTACTTTCTAAACTTCCCTCTTATGGTTTCTCTCCCCCACTTTGTTCTCTAATCTCTAGCTTCCTTAAGAACCGATCCACGGCAGTTATTGTTGAGGGATCGATCTCTCACTCTCTCTACCGATAGTGGTGTCCCACAGGGTTCTGTTCTTTCACCTACTCTCTTCCTTCTCTTTATCAATTCCTTATTTCACACTACGACTAATTCTATCCATTCTTACACTGATGATTCTACTCTTCACTCTTCTTCACATTTTCCCTTCCCCCTAATTGTCAAACTAGATCTGTTTCTAGAGCTGATATCATTACATCTAGCAATGCGGATCTGTGCAGCATCTCCGAATGGGAGGTAGAAACTTGGTTAAATTCAATAGTAATAAAATACAGTATTTACCAATTACACTTTCCAAATCAGATGATCTCCCACCACTCACATCACATTTCAGGAAGCAAACATTCTGCCAAATTCTAACACAGATATGCTAGGCCTCACCATTTCCTCCAATATGTCATGAGGCCACACATCCTCAACATTGCTAAAGCTGCTTCCCGAAAGCTGGGAATGCTGTACAGATGCCGTAGCTACTTCTCTCCTAACCAGTTGCTTCAAGTTTATAAGGGATTCATTCGTCCTAACTTGGAGTACTGCTCTCATATCTGGGGTGGCTCTTCTTCTGCCCAACTGTTAGATAGGGTGGAATCAAAGGCATTTCGTCTTATTAACTCTCCTTTAGTTGACAATCTCTCTTCCCTTTCTCTTCGCTTCAATGTTACTTCGCTCTCTCTCTTTTGCAGGTACTTTAACGGGCAATGTTCGGTGGATTTGGCATCCTGTGTACCGCCGGCAAGGCCGTGGGCTCGTAACACTCGTCTTGCCCGCGGTGCCCACCGTTTCTCTGTGGCTGTCGGTCACACTAGAATAACCCGTTATAGTACCTCCTTCTTTCCTCACACAGCCACACTGTGGAATGCTCTGCCTTCTGTGTTTCCACACTCATACAATGTCTCACTTTAAAAAGCTGGTTTTCCGGCCTCTTCGTGGTGTATATTAACATAATATATTTATTTTATATTTTTAATTTCTTTTTACTCTTATTTTTTCGCCTTCTGGGCCCCGTTGTGGGTCGATGACCTGTGCCCGGGTGGGCTGTTCCCCGTAAAGGAAAAAGAGAAACATTACACTACCACAATATCACTAGCGATTTTTCTTGCGAATTACTTGAAGTAAAAATCACCCTAACTAAATTTATCGTCAGTCCATCTAAAGTGCCACTGTAAAGGTCAATGTATTCTCCCATAATGTAAAACACTGTCGTCTCTCTTACGTGGTAATATGAGTAATTGATTGGATATTTAAGTGAAATTGTTGGTTAAGTCAAGACAATTTTGTCAGCGTAAAAAAAAAGTAAAGAAAAAAGTTGTTGATTTTATTTCTGTCTGTTTGTTTCTCACTGTTCCTCTGTGTCTGTTTGTCTGTCTATTCCTCTCTATCTGTCTGTCTGTTCCTCTCTATCTGTCTGTCTGTTCCTCTCTATCTGTCTGTCTGCCTGTTTCTCTGTCTGTCTCTCTATCTGTCCGTCTGTTTCTTTCTCTCTATCTGTCCGTCTGTTTCTCTCTCTCTATCTGTCCGTCTGTTTCTCTCTCTCTATCTGTCCGTCTGTTTCTCTCTCTCTCTATCTGTCCGTCTGTTTTCATTCCGTCCGTCTGTTTCTCTATCTGTCCGTCTGTTTCTCTATCTGCCCGTCTGTTTCTTTCTCTCATCTGTCCGTCTGTTTCTCTTCATTCCGTCCGTCTGTTTCTCTCTCTCATCTGTCCGTCTGTTTCCGGTTCGTCTTCTATCTGTTCGTCTGTTTTCTCTATCTGTCCGTCTGCTTTCATTCGTCCGTCTGTTTCTTTCTCTCATCTGTCCGTCGTTTATCTGTCCGCCCGTTTTCTCTATCTGTCCGTCTGTTTCTCTCTCTCTATCTGTCCGTCTGTTTCTTCTCTATCTGTCCGTCTGTTTCTTTTCTCTCTTCATTCGTCCGTCTGTTTCTCTCTATCTGTCCGTCTGTTTCTTCTTCATCTGCCCCGGTTCATGTTTTCTCTCTCTATCTGTCCGTCTGTTTCTCTCATCTGTCCGTCTGCTGTTTCTCTATCTGTCCGTCTGTTTCTCTCTGATCTGGGTCCGTCTGTTTCTCTATCTGTCTGTCTGTTTCTCTATCTGTCCGTCTGTTTTCTCATTCGTCCGTCTGTTTCTCTCTCTCTATCTGTCCGTCTGTTTCTCTCTCTCTATCTGTCTGTCTGCTTCTCTCATCTGTCCGTCTGTTTCTCTTCATCTGTCCGCCTTGTTTCTCTCTCTATCTGTCTGTCTGTTTTCTCTCTCTATCTGTCCGTCTGTTTCTCTCTCTCTATCTGGTCTGTCTGTTTTCTTTCTCTATCTGTCCGTCTGTTTCTTCTCTATCTGTCCGTCTGTTTCTCTCTATCTGTCCGCCCTGTTTCATCTGTCCGTCTGTTTCTCATCTGTCCGTCTGTTTCTCTCATTCGTCCGGGGTCTGTTTCTCTCTCTATCTGTCCGTCTGTTTCTCTCTCTATCTGTCCGTCTGTTTCTCTCGGCCCGTCCGTCTGTTTCTTCTATCTGTCCGTCTGTTTCTCTCTCATTCGTCCGTCTGTTTCTCTCTCTATCTGTCCGTCTGTTTCTCTCTCTCTCTCTATCTGTCCGTCTGTTTCTTTCTCTCTATCTGTCCGTCTGTTTCTCTCTCTCTATCTGTCCGTCTGTTTCTCTCTCTCTATCTGTCCGTCTGTTTCTCTGTCTGTCTAAATCTACCCAAGACTAGTGATTTCTTCTTGATTTTCAGTATATTATGATCTGCAAAATGACTTAAGAATATTGAATGGACCAAGAATTGTGGTATACGTTTCCTATGGATAAGATTTATACCGTAAGGAGGTTAAAACACGACCTCAGACGACCTCCAGCTTCGTACTGTGAGGTTAAAACACGACCTCAGACGACCTCCAGCTTCTGTACTGTGAGGTTAAAACACGACCTCAAACGATCTCCAGATACTGTACTGTAAGGAGGTTAAAACACGACCTCAGACGACCTCCAGATTTATACCGTAAGGAAGTTAAAACACGACCTCAGACGACTCAGCTTCTGTACTGTGAGCTGACCTCGACGACCTCCAGCTTCTGTCGTGAGGAGGTTAAAACACGACCTCAAACGACCTCCAGCTTCTGTAATGGAGGTTAAACACGACCTCAAACGATCTCCAGATACTGTACTGTAAGGAGGTTAAAACAGGACCTCAAACGACCTCCAGATACTGTACTGTAAGGAAGTAAACGCGACCTCAGACGACCTCCAGATTTATACCGTAAGGAAGTTAAACACGACCTCAGACGACCTCCAGCTTCTGTACTGTGAGGAGGTTAAACTCGACGACCTCCAGCTTCTGTACTGTGAGATTGAACACGACCTCAGACGACCTCCAGCTTCTGTACTGTGAGGAGGTTTAAAACACGACCTCAAACGACCTCCAGATACTGTACTGTAAGAAGGTTAAAACACGACCTCAAACGACCTCTAGATACTGTACTGTAAGGAGGTTAAAACACGACCTCAAACGACCTCCAGACACTGTACTGTAAGAAGGTTAAAACACGACCTCAAACGACCTCCAGACACTGTACTGTAAGAAGGTTAAAACACGACCTCAAACGACCTCCAGATATTGTACTGTAAGGAGGTTAAAACACGACCTCAGACGACCCTTAAATACTATACAAACATTGTCCATAAAAATTTTCATTGGGGGGGTCCTTATGCCCTTCTCGTTCCAGCTATTATGTGATAGTAATGTATATGAATGTTTATTAAGATGTGTATAATGCCATTCTATATACATGTAGTGTGTATGAATGTTTATTAAGGTGTGTATAATGCCATTCTATATACATGTAGTGTGTATGAATGTTTATTAAGATGTGTATAATGCCATTCTATTTACATGTAGTGTGTATGAATGTTTATTAAGATGTGTATAATGCCATTCTATATACATGTAGTGTGTATGAATGTTTATTAAGATGTGTATAATGCCATTCTATATACATGTAGTGTGTATGAATGTTTATTAAGATGTGTATAATGCCCTTCTATATAGTACATGTAGTGTGTATGAATGTTTATTAAGATGTGTATAATGCCATTCTATATACATGTAGTGTGTATGAATGTTTATTAAGATGTGTATAATGCCATTCTATTATGTAGTGTGTATGAATGTTTATTAAGATTTGTATAATGCCATTCTATATACATGTAGTGTGTATGAATGATTATTAAGATGTGTATAATGCCATTCTATATACATGTAGTGTGTATGAATGTTTATTAAGATGTGTATAATGCCATTCTATATACATGTAGTGTGTATGAATGTTTATTAAGATGTGTATAATGCCATTCTATATACATGTATTGTGTATGAATGTTTATTAAGATGTGTATAATGCCATTCTATATACATGTAATGTATATGAATGTTTATTAAGATGTGTATAATGCCCTTCTATATACATGTAGTGTGTATGAATGTTTATTAAGGTGTGTATAATGCCATTCTATATACATGTAGTGTGTATGAATGTTTATTAAGGTGTGTATAATGCCATTCTATTATGCAGTGTGTATGAATGTTTATTAAGATGTGTATAATGCCATTCTATATCAAGTAGTGTGTATGAATGTTTATTAAGATGTGTATAATGCCATTCTATATACATGTAGTGTGTATGAATGTTTATTAAGATGTGTATAATGCCATTCTATATCAAGTAGTGTGTATGAATGTTTATTAAGGTGTGTATAATGAACAAACATTCTATATACATGTATATGAATGATTATTAGTATATAATGCCATTCTATATACATGTAGTGTGTATGAATGATTATTAAGATGTGTATAATGCCATTCTATATACATGTAGTGTGTATGAATGTTTATTAAGGTGTGTATAATGCCATTCTATATACATGTAGTGTGTATGAATGTTTATTAAGATGTGTATAATGCCATTCTATATACATGTAGTGTGTATGAATGTTGATTAAGATGTGTATAATATTATTTAACAAACAGGAATATATATACTTTAATATTTCTCTTACTAAATAATATAACACGTGTATTCTATTGATATACGGTATATTTATATAAAATATACTCGGTAAACTTTAATAAGCTATACATATTAATATAATGACTAACGAGAACACACGGAGACTTACACGAGAACACAGAGACTTACACGAGAACACACGAGACTAAATGAGAACACACGAGACTTACACGAGACTTACACGAGAACACACGAGACTTAAGAGAACACACGAGACTTACACGAGAACACACAGGACTTACACAGGACTTACACGAGACACACGAGACTAAACGAGAACACACGAGACTTGCAGGACACACAGGACTTACACGAGGAACACGCAGGACTTACACGAGACTTACACGAGGAACACAGGACTTACAGGAACACAGGACTTACACGAGACTTACAGGACTTACACGAGGAACACACAGGACTTACGGAACACACGGACTAAATGAGGAACACACGGGACTTACACGAGGAACACAGGACTTACACGAGGAACACACAGGACTTACACGAGACCACACGGGACTTACACGGAGACACACAGGACTTACACGAGGACTTACAGGAACACACAGGACTTACACGAGGACCACGAGGACTAAACAGAGACCACACGAGACTTACGAGAACACACGAGACTTACACGAGACACACGAGGACTTAATGAGAACACACGAGGACTAACGAGACCACACGGACTTCTGAGAACACACGAGACTTACACGGAACACACGAGACTCCACGAGACCACACAGGACTTACACGGGACCACGGGACTTACACGAGACCACAGGACTTGCACGAGAACACACGGGACTTACACGGACTTACACGAGGAACACACAGGACCACGAGACCACGAGGACTAAACGGGACCACACGGGACTTACACGAGACACACGGACAAACGAGACCACACAGGACTTGGGACCACACGGGACTTACACGGGACCACACGGGACTTACACAGAGAACACACGGGACTTACACGGGACTTACACGGGGACACAGGGACTTACACGAGGACCACACGGGGACTAAACGAGGACCACACGGGACTTAGCGGACCACACGGGACACACGGACCACACGGGACACACGAGAACACACGGGACTTACACGAGGAACACACGGGACTTACACGAGACCACACGAGGACTAAACGAGACCACAAGGACTTACGAGAACACACAGGACTTACACGAGACACAGGACTTAATGAGAACACACAGACTAAACGGGACCACACAGGACTTACACGAGAACACACGGGACTTACACGGGAACACACGAGGACTTAATGAGAACACACACGAGGACTAAACAGGACCACACGAGACTCCACGAGGAACACACGAGACAATGAGAACACACGAGGACTCCACGAGACCACAGGACTTACACGAGACCACACAGGACTTACACGAGGACCACACAGAGGACTTACACGAGACCACACGAGACTTACACGAGACACACAGGACTTACACGAGACCACACGAGACTTACGAGACACACGGGACTTCGGGAATACAAAGACCATACTGTATATGGTCGATATATCAGACGTATTATACCATATTATGATCTACGTGTAGTATACTGGTCTCTCTCTCTCTCTCTCTCTCTCTCTCTCTCTCTCTCTCTTTTTTCTCTTTTATATAACGCAATATTTAATAAAGCGGAAACTCATACCCTTCAATCTGTTGTTGTTGTTGACGTCATTAGGTGATTAAAACCTTGTAGCAGATCCTGGACATCTTGATGCTATTTCCGGTCATAATAGTGTAGTTTATATTGTCTATTTATCTATCTATGTAAGTCTATCTGTTTTATCTATCGATCTGTCTAAGTCTGTCTGTTTGTATCTATTTATCTATCTGTCTACCTATCTGTCATAATGAGACAGTGGTTAGGGTCTGTGTACTCTGCCAGTCTCAGGGGTATGCTGTCCTGTAACCTAACCTAACCTACCTAGCCTAGCCTAGCCTAGCCTGGCCTGGCCTAACTAACAACCAAACCTGCCTAACCTACCGTACCCTAACCTACCGTTCCCTAACCTGCCGTACCCTACCCTCCCTACTCTAGCCTGGCTAACCTAACCCTATGTAAGCCCTAACCTACTAACCTAACCTACAGGTGCCCTAACACTGCATTGCCTAACCTCCAACCCTAACCTACGTGCCTAACCTGCACCGTGCCCTACCATACTACGTGCCTAACCTACACCCATCCCTACAGTACCCTAACCTACCGTGCCTATTCTCACCCTAACCTACCCTAACCTACATGCCCTAACCTACCATTGCCCTAACCTACCATACCCTAACCTACCATTACAACCTGCCATACCCTAACCTACCCCTATTACGTGCCCTATTCTGCATGCCCTAACCTACCATACCCCTACCCTACCGTGCCCTAACCTCATTTTACCCTACCCAGTACTACAGCCTACCGTACCCCCATTACCCTAACCTACCATTACCCCCTAACCTAACCTGCGTGCCTAACCTACCATCCCCACCCTACCCTGCATTGCCCTAACCTGCGTACCTAACCTACATTGCCTAACCTACAGTACCTGTACACGTGCCACTCCTACCGTACCCTACCCCTACCCTACTCTGGCCTGGCTAACCTAACCCTAATCAACCAGCTAACCTGCTAACCTAACCTTACAGTACCCTAACCTACAGTGCCTAACCTGCATACCCTAACCTACCGTACCCTAACCTACGTGCCCTACCACTTGCCTACCGTACCCTAACCTACCCACCACCCTACATTGCCCTACCCTACCGTGCCCTAACCTACACGTGCCCTAGCCTACCGTGCCCTAACCTACCATGCCCTAACGTGCCTAACCTACCGTGCCCTAACCTGCCGTACCCTAACCTGCACATGCACAACCTACCGTGCCTAACCTGCGTTGCCCTACTGCGTTACCCTAACCTACCGTACCCTAACCTACTGCCCCTACGTCCTAACCCTGCCATTACCTACCGTTGCCTAACCTACCGTGCCCTACCTACCGTGCCCTAACCTACCCTTCCCCTAACCTACCGTACCCTAACCTGCCGTGCCTAACCTACGTGCTAACCTTACCGTGCCTAACCTACATTGCCCTAACTACCGTTACCCTAACCTACGTGCCCTAACCTGCCTTACCCTAACCTACCGTTACCCTAACCTGCAGTACCCTAACCTGCAAGTACACTACCCTACCGTGCCTAACCTACGTACCCTAACCTACCGTTACCCTAACCTGCATTACCCTAACCTATACCCTAACCTACCGTGCCTAACCTACCGTGCCTAACCTACCGTGCCCTAACCTACCGTACCTAACCTACCGTTACCCTAACCTACGTACACTACCCTACCGTGCCTGCATTCCCGTTACCTAACCTACGGTGCCCTAACCCTGCACCCCCTAACCATTCCTAACCTACACTTACCTAACCTAGTACCCTAACCTACCGTACCCTAACCTACATTGCCTAACCTGCATTCCCTAACCTACATTTTACCCTGCATACCCTAACCTGTACCCCTAACCTACCGTACCTAACCTACCATACCTAACCTACATTACCCCTAACCTACCGTACCCTAACCTACATTTCAACCTACCGTACCCTAACCTACCGTACCCTAACCTACCGTACCCTAACCTACCGTACCCTAACCTACCGTACCCTAACCTACCGTACCCTAACCTACCGTACCCTACCCTACCGTACCCTAACCTACCGTACCCTAACCTACCGTACCCTAACCTACCGTACCCTAACCTACCGTACCCTGGCCCTGTACCCTATCACGTTCCTCTGGTCAGTAGTGCCGGCAGCAATATTATGGATTATTGGTATAATTTTAAATAGTTTCCCAATTATGAATGATGAGAGTACCGCTCGCTGGCCCACGGTACACCCGGGGTACATGCACAACCCGGTAGGTCTTCACGGTACAGCCCACGGTACAGCGGGTCCAGGAAACATAATCTGTGTTAGACCAGCAGCTGTAATCTGTTAATATTTCATGAGAATCTGTCGAGCTATGTTGAAATTAATGGGAGGACACTGTAGTTTAAGTGACCTTGTTAGATAGTTACAGTGAAAGGTGGTTACGGTGATATGGTTACAGTGGCAGGTAGTTACAGTGAAATGTGGTTATATTGACAGGTGGTTACAGTGAAAGATGGTTACATTGACAGGTGGTTATACTGAAGGTGGTTACAGTGACAGGTAGTTACAGTGAAAGATGGTTACAGTGACAGGTGGTTACATTGACAGCTGGTTACAAAGACAAGAGGTCACAGTCTGTCACGTAGACATAGGAAGTGTAAACAGGCTGTGTGTTTGACAGTGACTTAACCCCTTGAGTACGATGACTTAACCCCTTGAGTACGATGACTTAACCTCTTGAGTACGATGATTTAACCCCTTGAGTACGATGACTTAACCTCTTAAGTACGATGACTTAACCCCTTGAGTACGATGACTTAACCCCTTGAGTACGATGACTTAACCTCTTGAGTACGATGACTTAACCCTTGAGTACGATGACTTAACCCCTTGAGTACGATGACTTAACCCCTTGAGTACGATGACTTAACCCCTTGAGTACGATGACTTAACCCCTTGAGTACGAAGACTTAACCCCTTGAGTACGATGACTTAACCTCTTGAGTACGATGACTTAGCCCCTTGAGTACTATGACTTAACCTCTTGAGTACGATGACTTAACCTCTTGAATACGATGACTTAACCCCTTGAGTACGATGACTTAACCCCTTGAATACGATAACTTAACCTCTTGAGTACGATGACTTAACCCCTCGAATCAGAGAGAGAGAGAGAGAGAGAGAGAGAGAGAGAGAGAGAGAGAGAGAGAGAGAGCCCATCCCCATTTGTTGTAATAAACATAACAAGTATTTAAATAGGTGTCGGTGTGTTTGGGTTGAGGAGCTCCGGGACCGTCTCTTTACTATGTCAGGCTCGTGATGAACACTTCCTCTACACGCACACGCTAACACGCACATGGACACGCTAACACGCACATGGACACGCTAACACGCACATGGACACGCTAATAGACACAGGGAAACGCTAATAAACACACGGAAATGTTAATATACACACACACACACACACACACACACACACGAGCAAGCTAACATACACGCAAGCGCTAACATACCACACACGCACACGCTAAAACAACACATACACAGAAGCGCTAACATACCCCACACACGCACACGCTAAAACAACACACACACACACACACACACATAGATGGTAACAGTTAACACACACAGTCTGTTATCTGAGTGAAAGTAAACAAGTCCCTCGTGTGAATGTCAGTTAACAGTTAGCTCAAATGAGTGTCTTGGGTGAACCACAGTCAGGAGAGGGTGTTGTCTTCTAACTGTTGAGTGTATGTGGTAACAGCAGTGATAACAACAATGATAACTTTGATAGCAACGGTGATGACAGCAGTGATAACAGGAATAACAACAGTGATAACAGGAATAACAACAGTGCTAACTTTAATAACAACAGTGATGACAACAGTGATAACAGGAATAACAACAGTGCTAACTTTAATAACAACAGTGATGACAACAGTAATAACAGGAATAACAACAGTGATAACTTTAATAACAACAGTGATGACAACAGTAATAACAACAGTAATAACAACAGTGATAACAGTAATAACAACAGTGATAACAGTAATAACAACAGTGATGACAACAATAACAACAGTGATAACAAGTGATAAAAAGTATTAACAGCAGTGAAAATAACATTAATAATAACAACAGTATTAACAACACTGATACCAACAGTGATAACAATTAATATCAGTAATAACAAATGTTAACAGTGATAAAAACTGTAATAACAATTTTAACAATAATAACAACAGCAGTAACAACAAAAATAACTCATACAAATATGACAAGTAACTAACGATATGTACACACACACACACACACACACACACACAGACACACACACACACACACACAGCTGTTATCATATAGTGCAGCTGTTTGTATAGACTGCAGTGTGTCATAGTTGCTGTGCCTGTCATCACGAGAGAGAGAGAGAGAGAGAGAGAGAGAGAGAGAGAGAGAGAGAGAGAGAGAGAGAGGAGAGAGGGCACAACCTAGGCTATGCATTGTCTGTGTATCTCTCAATGTGTACATTGTTTGTATACCTACACTTCCTATACACTGTGTACCTGCACTGTCTCTGTACACTACTGTATATGCTCTAGCCAATATAAATGTGTATGACAATTTTCCTGAATAAATATCTATCGGTCTATCAGTGTCTGTATCGAAAAGTAGGCTATGTATGTATGTATGATTGGATATATGTATGTATGTATGTATGATTGGATATATGTATGTATGTATGTATGTATGTATGTATGTATTAACGTTGACAACAGCTAAGTAATCAAGGGCTTGGCAATTGGATGAGAGAGAGAGAGAGAGAGAGAGAGAGAGAGAGAGAGAGAGTATCATATATCACTGTCATTACCACAATAATAACACTGGTGAGGGTGACCTATAAGTTCCTTCCCCCTTCAACCCCCTCCCTCCCCTACCCATAGCAAGCTTACACCCCCCAGCAATAGGCCTACCCCCCCACCAGTAGGCCTATACCCCCCTCCTCCTCTTCATGGGAAACTTATTTTTGGTGTGAGGAAAATGAATGGTTAGAAAATTTAAGAGATGGAGAGGAAAGTGGTGAACGTATATATGGGTTACGTTACTGAAGGCACTGGCATTAACACAATCTATATCAGTCTATAACCGTATATATGGGTTAGGTTACTGAAGGCTCTGGCATTAACACAATCTATATCAGTCTATAACCGTATATATGGGTTACGTTACTGAAGGCTCTGGCATTAACACAATCTATATCAGTCTATAACCGTATATATGGGTTACGTTACTGAAGGCTCTGGCATTAACACAATCTATATCAGTCTATAACCGTATATATAGGTTACGTTACTGTAGGCTCTGGCATTAACACAATCTATATCAGTCTATAACCGTATATATGGGTTACGTTACTGAAGGTCTGGCATTAACACAATCTATATCAGTCTATAACCGTATATATGGGTTACGTTACTGTAGGCACTGGCATTAACACAATCTATATCAGTCTATAACCGTATATATGGGTTACGTTACTGAAGGCTCTGGCATTAACACAATCTATATCAGTCTATAACCGTATATATGGTTACGTTACTGAAGGCTCTGGCATTAACACAATCTATATCAGTCTATAACCGTATATATGAGGTTACGTTACTGGCTCTGGCATTAACACAATCTATATCAGTCTATAACCGTATATATGAGTTACGTTACTGAAGGCTCTGGCATTAACACAATCTATATCAGTCTATAACCGTATATAGGTTACGTTACTGAAAGGCACTGGCATTAACATCTATATCAGTCTATAACCATATATATGGGTTACGTTACTGAAGGCTCTGGCTCATAATCTATATCAGTCTATAACCGTAGATGGTTGTTACTGTAGGTTGGCATTAACACAATCTATATCAGTCTATAACCGTATATATGGGTTACGTTACTGAAGGCTCTGGCATTAACACAATCGATATCAGTCTATAACCGTATATAGGTTACGTTACTGAAGGCTCTGGCATTAACACAATCTATATCAGTCTATAACCGTATATATGGGTTACGTTACTGAAGGCTCTGGCATTAACACAATCTATATCAGTCTATAACCGTATATATGAGTTTACGTTACTGAAGGCTCTGGCATTAACACAATCTATATCAGTCTATAACCGTATATATGGGTTACGTTACTGAAGGCTCTGGCATTAACACAATCTATATCAGTCTATAACCGTATATATGGGTTTACGTTACTGAAGGCTCTGGCATTAACTATCAGTCTATAACCGTATATATGGGTTACGTTGCTGAAGGCTCTGGCATTAACACAATCTATATCAGTCTATAACCGTATATATGGGTTGGTTACTGAAGGCACTGGCATTAACACAATCTATATCAGTCTATAACCGTATATGGGTTACGTTACTGAAGGCTCTGGCATTAACACAATCTATATCAGTCTATAACCGTATATAGGTTACGTTACTGAAGGCACTGGCATTAACACAATCTATATCAGTCTATAACCATATATATGGGTTACGTTACTGAAGGCTCTGGCATTAACACAATCTATATCAGTCTATAACCGTATATATGGGTTACGTTACTGAAGGCTCTGGCTTCACAATCTATATCAGTCTATAACCGTATATGGGTTACGTTACTGAAGGCTCTGGCATTAACACAATCTATATCAGTCTATAACCGTATATATGGGTTACGTTACTGAAGGCACTGGCATTAACATAATCTATATCAGTCTATAACCGTATATATGGGTTACGTTACTGAAGGCTCTGGCATTAACACAATCTATATCAGTCTATAACCGTATATATGGGTTACGTTACTGAAGGCACTGGCATTAACACAATCTATATCAGTCTATAACCGTATATATGGGTTACGTTACTGAAGCTCTGGCATTAACACAATCTATATCAGTCTATAACCGTATCTATGGGTTACGTTACTGAAGGCACTGGCATTAACACAATCTATATCAGTCTATAACCGTATATATGGGTTACGTTACTGAAGGCTCTGGCATTAACACAATCTATATCAGTCTATAACCGTATATGAGTTTACGTTACTGAAGGCTCTGGCATTAACACAATCTATATCAGTCTATAACCGTATATATGGGTTACGTTACTGAAGGCTCTGGCATTAACACAATCTATATCAGTCTATAACCGTATATATGGGTTACGTTACTGAAGGCTCTGGCATTAACACAATCTATATCAGTCTATAACCGTATATATGGGTTACGTTACTGAAGGCTCTGGCATTAACACAATCTATATCAGTCTATAACCATATATGGGTTTACTGAGCTCTGGCATTAACACAATCTATATCAGTCTATAACCGTATATATGGGTTACGTTACTGTAGGCACTGGCATTAACACAATCTATATCAGTCTATAACCGTATATAGTTACGTTACTGAAGGCTCTGGCATTAACACAATCTATATCAGTCTATAACCGTATATATGGGTTTACGTTACTGAAGGCTCTGGCATTAACACAATCTATATCAGTCTATAACCGTATATATGGGTTACGTTACTGAAGGCTCTGGCATTAACACAATCTATATCAGTCTATAACCGTATATATGGGTTACGTTACTGAAGGCACTGGCATTAACACAATCTATATCAGTCTATAACCGTATATATGGGTTACGTTACTGAAGGCTCTGGCATTAACACAATCTATATCAGTCTATAACCGTATATATGGGTTACGTTACTGAAGGCTCTGGCATTAACACAATCTATATCAGTCTATAACCGTATATATGGGTTACGTTACTGAAGGCTCTGGCATTAACACAATCTATATCAGTCTATAACCGTATATGGGGTTTACGTTACTGAAGGCACTGGCATTAACACAATCTATATCAGTCTATATTATCATGTATTCAGTGGCTCTTAACCACACCTAACGTTAACCTAACCTAACTTAACGGTAAATGGTGGGTTGGATTAAGTTAGGTTAAGTGGAGTTAAGATAGATGAGTGTTAAGTTAAGTGAGGTTAAGATAGTTAAGTGAGGTTAAGATAGATTAGTGTTAGGTTAAGTGAGGTTAAGATAGATTAGTGTTAGGTTAAGTGAGTTAAGATAGTTAGTGTTGGGTTAAATGGAGGTTAAGATAGATTAGTGTTAGGTTAAGTGGTTAAGATAGATTAGTGTTAGGTTAAGTGAGGTTAAGATAGATTAGTGTTAGGTTAAGTGAGGTTAAGATAGATTAGTGTTAGGTTAAGTGAGGTTAAGATAGATTAGTGTTAGGTTAAGTGAGGTTAAGATAGATTAGTGTTAGGTTAAGTTTGGTTATTATTAGGTTAAGTCATATTAAGTGAGGTTAGCGTTTGGTTACGTTAGGTACATTAGATTGGGTTGGTTATGTTAACGTTAGGTTAGGTTAGCGTTAGGTTAGCGTTAGGTTAGCGTTAGGTTAGGTTAGCGTTAGGTTAGGTTAGCGTTGGGTTAGGTTAGCGTTGGGTTAAGGTCATAAATTCATAATCCCAGTGACCTTTGTACCCGACGGTGGTGTAAGGAAGTTGTCTAATGCCTCACCTTGAAGACTGGGGCGGGTGGGTGATACGCTATATAAAATTTACTAACATTTCAAGGGAATTTTTCTATATTTATTATCATTCTATAGGTTAGGTTAGGTTAGGTTAGGTTAAGTTAAGTGTATATTTATGTGGTTCTGTTGAGGGGCATCTCTTTGACTGTACAACCCACCACCCTACCCATCCTGGTATAGGCCTACACCTCTCTTGATACATTAGGCCTACAGGCAGTTGTGGTAGCCGGAGATACCAATGCTATTATCCTGACCCGATGGTGGTTGATGGTGGTTGACTCAATTTCTCTATTGTCTCTCTCTCTCTCTCTCTCTCTCTCTCTCTCTTTTTTTCTCTCTCTCTGTTTATTGCTGTCTGTCGCTGTCAGTCTGTCTTTCCCGGTCTAATTCGGTCCCGTAAATATAGTTCCTATCTCTCTCTCTCTCTCGTTCTGTCTGTCTCTCCCCTCTCTGTCTGTATGTCTGTCTCCTTCTCCCTTCTCTCTGTCTGGTATCTGCCTGTCTCTGTCTATCTGCCTGTCTCCCTCTCTGTCTGCCTGTCTCCCTCTCTGTCTGTCTGTCTGTTGGCTATCTCCTCTCGGTCCAGTGGTCCAGTAATAGTAGCCCCATCTCTCTCTCTCTCTCTCTCTCTCTCTCTCTCTCTCTCTCTCTCTCTCTCTCTCCCTCCCCATGGGGTTCACTGGTCAAGGAGTGAGGACCACATGTCTCCCACCCACCCTCTATGATTTCCTTCCTTCCTTCACCATCCTTCACGATAAGTTTCAATAAGTCCGGCATTACAGTTTACTGGTTGTGAGTAGTGTAGTGGAGGTGTGTAGTTAGGTCACGCATCACTCCCTCACCCTTCATTATAAACCTATCCTGCCTCTTGGTTGATCTATCATGATTGACCTGAGTTGACTGAAGTAGACAGGAGATAAGAAACTGGTCATAGGTAAACTGACTGGTAGATGATGATGATGATACTAATATTATTACTACTAATTTTACGTTTTTGTGTGGACGTGAGAGCAGCTGCCCGGGTCATGGGGCTCATAGAGTTACACTGGTGTCGATGGGAGCGTCAGTATGGCTGTTCACATCCAGTAATGCGGCATCACCACCACATTACCGCCGAGAAGACAAAGTAGTGATCGTCTAGGTGCCTAATTATCCACGAAGAAATGATCATCACATCAGAACTTACTGATGAAAATATATTAAATAAACATCAAAACACATAAAACATCGGCGGACGAGTCATCAATATTAGCCTAATAATAATAAATAATAATAATAATAATAATAATAATAATAATAATAATAATAATAATAATAATAAGTGTACATGTTTACAGTCAAGATGAAACCTATCCAGAATATCTTTCATTAATTAATTGGTCATTAGGTTTATCAAAGCTTAATAATTTACTAAGTCAAACAATAAACCAGTGACCTCCAACACCTGCCTCATTAACACCTCCTTCCTACAGGTGCACAATACTGCAGGTGCCGCCTCTGCCTCCCCGCCCCTACACAACACAGGTGCGTGAACTAAGGTGCGTTGGTGCATGTCAAGTGTTGGTAATGTTAGTTTGATTAATTAAAGTGTGTTTGGAGATCTTTTTGGGAATGGATTAATTAAGTGTGTTTGGAG
Source organism: Homarus americanus (assembly GCF_018991925.1). Taxonomy (NCBI): domain Eukaryota; kingdom Metazoa; phylum Arthropoda; class Malacostraca; order Decapoda; family Nephropidae; genus Homarus; species Homarus americanus. Next base: position 34,519 of record NW_024725482.1, on the reverse strand, counting down.
ATCTTTTAAAACGTGTAAAAATGAAATTGTATAACAAAAACAGTACACACACACACACACACACACACACACACACACACACACACACACACACACACACACACACACACACACACGTAAAAAGTAAGCTGAAATTCATTTGTAAAACAAACTTATCATTTTGTGTAGCTGTGCGTGTGGGGGGTACTCAGGGTTGCAGTGGCCCAGGATATAACCCTCTCCTCTTATCCTAGAGTCATTGGTTCACGCCCGGAAGCCCTTGTCCACCCAGCTGTGAAGGTGCCTGCTTTTACAGTTTGGGGAGGTGAAGGTGGTCGAGTACAGTATCGGACACCAGCAATGAACCCCTGGTATTGTATTTAGCCTTATAGATACGGACACGGACAGTACACACGGACGCAAGGGATACGGACAGTACACACACGGACACAAGAGACAGACGCACTTCCCAAACATCCAGCTAATATGTGGTGGGTTGTCACCTGACCTGGGGTAATATTGCGCCTGTCCTGTCTTCCTGTCCAACCCACCGCCGCCTCTCCTCCCGGCCCACCCACACACTACCTCTTCTCGCCCACTTCTCACCCCAGCCCCACCCACACAACTCCTCTGCCCACCCACCTCACAAACTCTCCTCCACCCACATAACACCCCTCTTCTCGCCCAATCCATCCATCTCCACCCGCCCTCCTCATCTCCTCCCGCCCATCTCATTTCCTCCTCGGCCCAATTTGTAGATGTAGAGAAACTTTGCCTGGCCAGAGACAACCAACCTCACTATCACCACCACCACCACCACCCTCACTATCACCACCACCACCACCACCGTCATCACCACCACCACCGTCACCACCACCACCACCACCACCACCACAATCACCGCCACCACCACCACCAACCTCACTATCACCATCACCACCACCCTCACTATCACCACACCACCACCACCGTCACCGCCACCACCGTCACCACCACCAACCCCTCACCATCACCATCACCACCACCACCACCACGTCACCATCACCACCACCGTCACCATCACCACCACCGTCACCACCACCACCACCACCACCAACCTCACTATCACCACCACCACCACCGCCCCCACAGGTCCAAGCACTGTGTGTGAAATGGCACAACACTTCATCTCTAATGGCAAGATAGCCGACATATTAAGATTGTATCCACTTTTTGTATACATGTATATCCAATTCTCATGTACAGAACAATACGCAATGTGCTTGACCTCTCACGTAAATGTGAATAACAAAGTGTGAGGCCAGACATACTGCCTCACACGCCTGTACTCACGCATTTGTGAATAAGTTACCCTTTATGTATAGAACTAAACAAATAATGTAAATGAAATACTGTGTAACATTCAGTGCCATAATATCCCTGGGTTAATTATTATACTGTAAACTCTACTCTGTAATCCTTTTGCTACCGCTCACAGGATGAGTGTGGGTGCACAATAAAGTAGCCGCTGTAAGCGGCAAAATCAAATCACCACCACCACCACCCCCACCACCGTCACCACCACCACCACCACCACCGTTACCACCACCACACCACCGTCACCACCCACCACCCCCCCACCGTCACCACCACCACCACCACCACCGTCACCACCACCACCCCCCACCACCGTCACCACCACCACCACCCCCACACCGTCACCACCACCACCCCCACCACCGTCACCACCACCACCACCCCCACCACCGTACCACCACCACCACATCACCACCACCGTCACCACCACCACCCACCACCGTCACCACCACCGTCACCAGTCACCACCACCACTCACCACCACCGTCACCACCACCACCCCCCACCACCGTTACCCACCACCACCCCCACCACCGTCACCACCACCACCCCCACCTGTACAGTACATACCTCGGCAGCTCAACTGTCACACATAAAAGAATCATGAACAAGTGTGACATGCGGACAACATACATGCTGCCGTCCTCACTGTGTTATGTTGTGCTATGTTGCGTGCTGTGTTATGTTGTGCTGTGTGCTGTGTTATGTTGCGTGCTGTGTTATGTTGTGCTGTGTTATGTTGCGTGCTGTGTTATGTTGTGCTGTGCTATGTTGCGTGCTGTGTTATGTTGTGCTGTGTGCTGTGTTATGTTGCTTGCTGTGTTATGTTGTGCTGTGCTATGTTGCGTGCTGTGTTATGTTGTGCTGTGCTATGTTGCGTGCTGTGTTATGTTGTGCTGTGTGCTGTTATGTTTGCTTGCTGTGTTATGTTGTGCTGTGCTATGTGCTGTGTTATGTTGCGCTGTGTTGTGCTGCGTTATGTTGCTTGCTGTGTTATGTTGTGCTGTGCTATGTTGCGCTGTGTTGTGCTGCGTTATGTTGCTTGCTGTGTTATGTTGTGCTGTGCTATGTTGCGTGCTGTGTTATGTTGCGCTGTGTGCTGTGTTATGTTGCGCTGTGTTTGCTGCGTTATGTTGCTTGCTGTGTTATGTTGTGCTGTGCTATGTTGCGTGCTGTGTTATGTTGCGCTGTGTTGTGCTGCGTTATGTTGCTGCTGTGTTATGTTGTGCTGTGCTATGTTGCGTGCTGTGTTATGTTGCGCTGTGTTGTACTGTGCTGTGTGCTGTGTTATGTTGTGCTGTGTTGATGTTACGTTGTGTGGCGCTGTGTTGTGCTGTGTTGCGTTGTGTTATGTTGCGCTGTGTTGTGCTGTGTTGCGTTGTGTTGTACTATGTTGTGTCAGGAAGAGTTGTGGTGTGAGATGGTGTGTTGGTGAGCGTGTGTGTGTGTGTGTGTGTGTGTGTGTGTGTGTGTGTGTGTGTGTGTGTGTGTGTGTGTGTGTGTGTGTGTGTGTGTGTGTGTGTGTGTGTTGTGGCGTCAGCAGGCATAAAGAACTAGGAGGAGGTGAAGTACTAATTGAAGGATCTGGGTGTAACAAATAAAAGGAAATGGAAGAGATGGCGTTAATAAGAAATGTAAAGAAGAAGAAGAAGAAGAAGAAGAAGAAGAAGACCAAGTGTGTGTTTTAATAGTTTCATTTAGATGTTTCTGTCAGCTGTTTCAATGTTGTGAGTCACTTGTTGGGTACAGTACAGAGGGGAGAGAGAACTGATGAGAGAAGGAAGGGAGGAGGAAGGAGAAAGAACAGAGAAGGAAGGAAGCAGGAAGGAAGGTTTAAGAAGAAAAAGGTCAAGGAAAAGAAGCTAATGATGGGTGTAAGAAGAAAGGAAAGAAGGAAAAGAAGGAAGGAAAGGAAGGAAGGAAGGCTTAAGAGAAGGTATAGATAAACTCATGGAGACTAAGATGTTGAGAGTGAGAGAGTGAAGAGAGGGAGGCAGCCCGGCAGGGTGAGATGGTGATGAAGATTTACAACAGCCCGGTTAAACGCCTGGTGTGTGAGAGGCCACTACTGCTGGAGACGTGACCGGGGCTATATAGCTAAATTAAAGCTTTATCAGATGCTTGTTTGGGGATCCTGCCTGATGTAAGTGGTGAGGGGTGATGACGTGTGTGTGTGTGTGTGTGTGTGTGTGTGTGTGTGTCACTTCCTTTACGTTGTTGAAGATTTATATTACGTGATTCACACACACACACACACACACACAGGTGAGATAGAGAGTATTGTGTCTCTGTGGTGATGAGAGGTCTTGTGAGAGAAGGGGTGAAGGGCTCTTACCTTTCCTCACCCTCACCTCTCTCTCTCTCTCTCTCTCTCTCTCTCTCTCTCTCTCTCTCTCTCTCTCTCTCTCTCTCTCTCTCTCTCTCTCTCTCTCACCTTTGCTCCTAATATGTACTAAATTTCGAAAGATTTATTTGTATTTTTGTTCGTGTGGAAAACAAATAAATTCGTAAATAAATAAAACAAGTAAAAATACGACCCCATAAAGAAATAAACAATGATAGAAATATTTTAATATCAATAAATAAAAGTATTGATAAATAAATAGAAATGAATAATAAATGAATGAATTAATCGTAAAAATAAAACAAAAGAATTATGAAGTAAGTATAATAAAAAAAAGATTTATATATTAATAACTGTGGGCTGGGTGTGGTGTTGTGAGGCAGTGTGGGCTGGGTGTGGTGTTGAGGTAGTGTGGGCTGGGTGTGTTGAGTAGTGTGGGCTGGGTGTGGTGTTGAGGCAGTGTGGGCTGGGTGTGGTGTTGGTAGTGTGGGCTGGGTGTGGTGTTGAGGCAGTGTGGGCTGGGTGTGGTGTTGTGAGTGTGGGCTGGGTGTGGTGTGAGGGTAGTGTGGGCTGGGTGTGGTGTTGCCCGCCCATCAATATTATGTTGAATTAAGTTTGCACCTGAACTTCCACCTTGTAAATTTAATACACAGTCAGACCAACACAGTGTGCAACGCCCTGTCTCACAATGTTGTTTCCATATCATATTAGATGTGAAGGTATCTCTCTCTCCCCTCTCTATCTCTTAATTTATCTCTCCTCCCTCTCTCTATCTCTCTCTCTCTCTCTCTCTCTAAGGTCTCTTCCCTCTCCCTATCTCTCTAAGGTCTCTCCTTCTCTCTCTAAGGTATCTCTCCCCTATTATCTCTCTCTCTCTCTCTATCTCTCCCTCTCTCTATCTCTCTAAGGTCTCTCTCCCCTGTCTGTATCTCCTAGGTCGCTTATCCGTTTATCCACCCTTATAAAAATAGGGAATCAAAGGGGTTGTGTGTGTGTGTGTGTGTGTGTGTGTGTGTGTGTGTGTGTGTGTGTGTGTGTGTGTGTGTGTGTGTGTGTGTGTGTGTGTGCAAACATCACCCGCTTCTCTACTACTGAACCTGCACTCCACACCGTAACAATCTGTACATGTAGTTGCAATATGCGTTACATGGAAGCAATATTGCGTCGTGTGTGTGTGTGTGTGTGTGTGTGTGTGTGTGTGTGTGTGTGTGTGTGTGTGTGTGTGTGCAAGGTTGATTCATGAGGAATATCGTCACTTGGGCAGAATTATAGCCCATATAAACAATATTGGTTGAGTCAGCTGCCTCCACCTACCGGACACTGTAACCCGTATCCTGCAAGATGCTTACTCTCACCTGAAGATTAGACACCCCATGTTATTCTTAACTTAGTATTAACCAACCTAACGTTAATTAACTTAATCTAACCTGTGGCTAATTTAAACAAACTTATCTAATCTAACGCTCATCTAAATTAACCTTAACATTAACCTAACTAACCTAACCTGTGGCAAATCTAAACTAACCTAAACTAACGCTAATCTGAACTAACCTAATTTAACCTAACGCTAACTTAACCTAAAGGCAATTTAACTAACCTAAGCCAATTTAACTAACCTAACCTAAAGAAGCGTAAGAATGTTAAATTTTCTCTTGTAACTTGTGACGTTTGAATCGTATTTAACTTACCTAACTTTTAAATTATTCTAAACCATATTAGGGAAAAATGGCCATTAGAGAGAAGAGAGATAATTTATCTCATGAAGTATCTCTCGTATTGGACCAGAGAGGTCTCAAGGTTCTCAAGTTTAGTTTTCGTCAGGATAACGTTACGATATCGGAATATTAACAAGACGGTCCCAGAGCCAACATTTCTTTGTCATTTATTTCATCTTTATCGGTGCAGTGTCCCGTAGCTCGACCTTATATACTTACTATGGTTGAGGATTATTTTTGTTTTATCGGACTGTTAACGACATACAGGATACCTAACTTACCTAGCAACATCTAACAGCAATCTAACAACATCATCCCTTTAACCTAACCTAACTTACCTAACTTAACAATCTATTCTTAATCTAACTAACTTAATCAACCTAGCAATCTAGCAACACACCTAACAACAATTTAACTTGGCAATCTAACCTAACAGTCTACACAGCAATCTAACCTAACAATCTAACCCTAACCTAATATAATCTCTTATCCTAACCTCTTAATCTAACTTGCAATCAACCCAACCTAACACAATCTGCTTAAGCTAACCTAACTTTTACCTAATCTAGCAATCTAACCTAACAATCTAACCTAACTTAATCTAACCTAACTTCTAATCTAGCAGCCTAACCCTAACTTTGCCTAATCTAGCAATCTAACCTAAGCAATATTTCAACTGATCAACTTCTAGCCAATCTCTAACCCAATCTGGCAACTCTAACCTAACATTCCTAATCTAACTTAAGTAACCTAACAACCTAACAGCAATCTAACCTAGCAATCAGCAACCAATCTAACTTAACAATCTAATCAATATAACCTAGCAATCTAACCTAGCAATCTAACCTAGCAACTTACAATCTAACCAGTTACCAACCTAACTCAATCCAACCCATATAACCTGGCAATCTAACCTAGCAATCTAGCCAGCCAATCTAACCTAGCAATCTAACAGCAATCTAGCCTAACCAATCTAACCTAGCCAATCTAACAACTTAATCTAACCAACCAATCTAACCTAACTTTTCTTCAGCAATTTAACCTAACTAATCTAACCTAACAATCTAAGCAACTTAATCTAACCCTAGCAATCTAACCCTAGCAATCTAACAACAATTTAACCCTAGCAATCTAATCTGGCTAATCTAACCTAGCAATCTAACAACAATCTAACCTAACCCAACCTAATCTAACAAAGCTAACCTAACAACCTAATCTAGCAATCTAACCTAGCAATCTAACCTAACTAATCTTCAACAATATAACCTAATTCAATCTAACCAGCAATCTAACTAACAAGCTAACTTAACAACCTAATCTAACTTAATCTAACCTAAATTAACCATACGTAAACCTAACTCAAGGGGTTAAATCGTAGTACCCTAGAATTGTGATCTTACTCAAAGGGTTATGACCGTACTCAAGGGGCATGACTACCACAAGGGGTTATGACAGTACTCAAGGGCTGACCGTACTCAAAGGGTTATGACCGATTGCTCAAGGGTTGACCTTACTCAAGGGGTTATGACCGTACTCAAAGGGTTATGACCTTACTCAAGGGGTTATGACCGTACTCAAGGGTTATGACCGTACTCAAGGTTATGACAGTACTCAGGGTTATGACCGTACTCAAGGGTTTATGACCGTACTCAAGGGTTATGACCGTACTCAAAGGGGTTATGACCGTACTCAAAAGGTTTAAATCATCGCATTCAAGGTGTTAATTCGTCGTATTGAAGGAAAACTCGGGGGGTACAATCAGCACCGGCTCAGTGTCAAGTGTCAGCGTTAAGTGTCAGCGTTCAGTGTCAGCGTTAAGTGTCAGCGTTCTGCTTATAAAGAACATTAAACACTTAACATTGCTGACGACATTTTCAATACCCGTAAATGTTATGTTGAAATGTTGCCCTCTTGAGTGTCAGGTCTGAATGTCAGATTAAGCGAGGCCACTGTCAGCGGTCTCTAATACAGCTTAATATTACAGCTTAAACCTAATTCTAAAAAAGCTCTTTCTTAAAGCAAGTTCCATGTTAGATGTTTCAAGTTTCTAATTAAGCTTAAAGTTCTTGGTTCAAGCAAGTTTCTTGTTAAAGCAGCTTATGTCTTTGTCCTGACATGGCTCTCTCACTCGGCTTACAGACCCAAGACACAAACTCAAACCAGAAAATCAGCTTACCGAGTCAGCTTTCTGAGTCAGATTACGGAGGTGTTGCCATTAAGCTGAGAGCGGCTCAGGGAGGAAGAATCCGGACTCCGATCATCCTCCACGCAATTTTATTTTCCTTCAGTGGGACGTGTGTGTATGTGTGTGTGTGTGTGTGTGTGTGTGTGTGTGTGTGTGTGCGTGTGTGTGTGTGTGTGTGTGTGTGTGTTAGTTCAAACGATAGACAAATATTTTCAGATACCTGTATTTTCTTAGCATTTTACTGCCACTTTCTACACTCGCCCTTCCACCACCTCCCTTGACTTTTGTGATAGATAGTAGATGGATAGATGGATAGAGTAAGATAGATAGATAGATGAATGGTTCGATTTAATTAGGTAAGAGTGTATAAGACTTTGTGGGTTCTTAAGCTCTTAGGTTAAAATGTTCCTCTTAAACTGTAAACAGAATTCATTCTAATTGGTTCATAGTCACTACACTGAGGTGGTCTCTCAGGAGTTCCTGGCGTCTGTCTGTTTGCTTGTATCTCCGTCTGTCTGTCTGTCTGTCTGTCTCTCTGTCTGTCTGTGTCTTTCTGTTTACCTCTTTCTCCTCTTATCTCTATGTTGTTATTCCCTCTCTCTCTCTGTATTTTCCTCCACCTTCTGTCTCTTTCTCCTCCTCCTCTTCCTCTCTGTCTCTTTATTCATCTTTCTCTCAACGACAAGTTTTACTCTCTCTCTCTCTCTCTCTCTCTCTCTCTCTCTCTCTCTCTCTCTCTCTCTCTCTCTCTCTCTCTCACAGTAATCAGGACCAGTAAAACAGCACAGTGTGTTATAAGACGACTTTACACACACACCACACACACACACACACACACACACACACACACACACACACGGTATTGATCTTGTATTGATTATCTTAAACCAAACTGGAAGGAGAAGCTTCTGATGTTTGTGTGGTGGTGTTTGTGTGGTGGTGTTTGTATAGTGGTGTTGTTTGTGTGGTGGTGTGTTTGTGTAGTGTGTGTTTGTGTGGTGGTGTGTTTGTGTGGTGTGTGTTTGTGTGGTGGTGTTTGTGTGGTGGTGTTTGTGTGGTGGTGTTTGTATAGTGGTGTTGTTGTGTGGTGGTGTGTTTGTTTGGTGGTGTGTTTGTGTGGTGGTGTTTGTGTGGTGGATGTTTGTGTGGTGGTGTGTTTGTGTGGTGGTGTGTTTGTGTGTGGTGGTGTTTGTGTGGTGGTGTTTTGTGTAGTGGTGTTTGTGTGGTGGTGTGTTTGTGTAGTGGTGTTTTAGTGGTGTTTTGTGTAGTGGTGTTTGTGTGTTGTTTGTGGTGTGTTGTGTGGTGGTGTTTGTGTAGTGGTGTTTGTGTGGTGGTGTGTTTGTGGTGGTGTGTGTAGTGGTTTGTGTGGTGGTGGTACAACGTCACACAGCGTGATGGCAGGAGCTGTCAGGGAAAATTTTCCTCATAAGTCGAAAATCTTACACACGTTTCTCCAATCTGGCACAGGTGTGTCAGGAGATGGTAAGATGAATAGATGTCAGGAGAGAGTGAGATGAGTGTGTCAGAGGGCAAAGCAGGGGGCAAGGTGTGTCAGGGGGGCCAGGTGTGTCAGGGGGGCCAGGTGTGTCAATAGGTGTGTCAGGGCCAGGTGTGTCAGTAAAAGTAAAATGTGTGCTAGGGCCAGGTGTCAGAGGGCCAGGTGTGTCAGGGGGTGCAAGGTGTGTCAGGGGGCCCAAGTGTGTCAGGGGCCAGGTGTGTGTGAGGGGGGCCAGGTGTGCCAGGGGGGCCAATGTGTGTAGGCCAAGGTGTAATAATAATAATATATAATTAACGGTTTATTGAAAATTCTGCAGCCGAAGGCTGGAAAATATACATTGGACATAAATGACTTATTATACATTGGTGGTTTAACAAGCCTTCAGAGAAAGGTAAAGGAACATACAGTGAACATACAGATTATTGTAGGTGTTAAACAGCAAAGTCGTAGTGTAGTAACTCCCTCCCAGATGGTGTTAGAGGAACTCACGTGGTAGTTCCCTCAGATGGTGTGAGGACCTGGCGGTGGCAATTCCCTCGCAGATGGTGTTATGAGGGCCTCAGTGGTGTAGTAATTCTCACAGATGGTGTTATGAGGCAGTGTGTAGGCCAGGTGTCAGGGGCCCAAGTGAGTCAGGGGCCAGGTGCGTCAGGGGCCAGCGTCAGGAGCCAGTGTGTCAAGGGGCAGTCAGGATCAATGTGTATCAGGGCCAAGGTGTGCCAGGCCAAGGTGTGTTGAGGCCAGGTGTCAAAGGCGGAGTTACAGGCCAGGTGCATCAGGGGCCAAGGTATGTCGGGGGGCCAGGTGTGTCAGAGTACCAACATGACTTCTAGATGTATCAGGAGTACCAACATGACCTCTAGTTGTATCAGAATACCAACATGACTTCTAGATGTATCAGAGTACCAACATAACCTCTAGATGTATCAGAGTACCAACATGACCCCAGATGTATTAGAGTATCAACATGACTTCTAGATGTATCAGGAGTACCAACATGACCTCTAGATACATCAGGAATACCAACATGACCTCTAGATACATCAGAGTACCAACATGACCTCTAGATGTATCAGAGTAACAACATAACCTCTAGATGTAGAGTACCAACGTGACTCTAGATACATCAGGAATACTAACATGACCTCTAGATACATCAGAGTACCAACATGACCTCTAAATGTATCAGGAGTACCAACATGACCTCTAGATGTATCAGAGTACCAACATGACCTCCAGATGTATCAGGCGTACCAACATGACCTCTAGATACATGAGGAGTACCAACATGACCTCTAGATGTATCAGAGTACCAACATAACCTCTAGATGCATCAGGAGTACCAACATGACCTCTAGATACACAGGAATACCAACATGACCTCTAGATGTATCAGGAGTACCAACATAACCTCTAGATGTATCAGAGTACCAACATCCAGATGTATCAGGAGTAGCAACATGACCTCTAGATGTATCAGGAGTACCAACATGACCTCTAGATGTATCAGGGACTTGAGTCCGTCGGAGTTCCTGCGCCCGAGCTCCTGCCAGTGTTTACTCAAGATTCATACTTCCCAAGCTCACCTTATGCCCCCCTACCTGGTCTTCCTCCTAAATGCCACACAACGTAAACACCTAGAAAAGTGCAAAGAGGGCATGCAAGATTATTCTCCCCTTCCTACTCCACATATCAAGAAGGCTCAACACACTGACCCTTTCGACTTCACCATCGCCACGACCTCATCTGCAATTTTGGTAGAAGTGTCTGCACCATCCTCGACACCGGCCCTACTACCACCTGAGATCCCTAGCCGAGAATTGCTGTTCGACACCACAACCGCATCCAGCCCATACGTGCACGAACTGGTCGCTAAGAACAGCCCAGTCCTAACCATTGTAAAATTATCAATAACTTGTAATAAACCAGTGTACTCACCCCAGTAAATCCTACTTCTGACTGTCACTGTGTGAAATGCTCTATAGTTTGAGCTTTTCCTCATCCAGTTATAATATATCTTATGTATTACTTATGTTACTTGTATATTATTTGTAAATCGAAACCCAGTCCTCAATTATGCAACTGTATATTTTCAGCCTTCTGCTGCTATGCTCTTCAATAAACCGTTAATTATTATTATTATTATTATTAACATAACCTCTAGATGTATCAGGAGTGCCAACATGAAGAGACACTTTATATCACTTTCTGCACACCGCGAATCAATCGTATTTTTTTATTTTTCCGTCAGAAAATGGTAAATTTAAATAATTTTTGAAGGAGATTTTGAATTTCAGGATCCAATCAGGTCGGTCGGGTTGGTCGGTTGGGTTGGGTCCGGTCGGGTTAGGCACCGTCAGCGGTTTTTGTGACTGAGGAAAGGCTCGTTTGATCCTGTGACGTCAATAGGTGGGCTAATACTGCTAACCCTGCGTAGTCTTCGCCCTCACTTCTCACTCTCTCTCTACCCGCCTTCTACATAAGTTCGTCTCTTTGTGTCAGTCCTCATTGCTTCAGTCATTGTGTCAGCCATTAATGTCAGCCTCCTGACTAAGCCCCATTCTGTCAGACTACGTTGTGTCAGCCCATAAAGCGTGCGCCTTTAACATCTTATCTTGATAACCCCACCCTTCCCTGCCACACCCTCCTGTCATCCAAAATCGTTCCCACATCCCTCTGCCACCAAAACCTGCTTGCCACACCCCAGCCACCCAAATCCTGCCTGCCACATCTCACACCCAAAACCTGCCTGTCACCCCCTACTGCCACCAAAACTAGCCTGTCACATCCCTGCCACCCTTCTGCACCATCCCCTCACCCAAAAAATCCTGTCACACACCCCCTGCCCCAAAACCTTCCTGTCACCTCCGCCAGCTCAAACTTGCCTACCATTTGTGCTGCCCAAGCTCCCGTGCCACCCACAGCCCGCACCAGCCCTTGCCCACAGCCCCTGCCGCCACGTGCCCTTACCCACAGCCCCAGCACCCACCAGCCCCCTTCGGCCCCTGCCGCACCAGCCCCCTTCCGCCCACAGCCCCCGTGGGTGGTGGTTGGGGTTGGGTGGGTGGGTGGGTGGGTGGTGGGTGGGGTGGGTGCCTTAGGCCCTCAGCACCCAGCCCCTGCACCCACAGCCCTGTGCCACCACAGCCCCTTCCGCCCACAGCAGCCCCTGTGCCACCCACCAGCCTCTGTGCCACCCACCAGCCCTGGCCCGTGCCACCCCCCCTGCGCCCAGCCTGCACCCCCACCCGCCACCCCTCTGCCCACAGCCCCTGCCGCCCACTAGCCCTGCCACCCCCAGCCCTGCCACCCACAGGCCCGTGCTGCCTTCAGCCCCTTGCCGCCCACCAGCCCCAGCCGCCCACGCCCCTTCCCCAAAGGCAACGCCTGAGGGGTGAGAGGTCAATGGGTTTGTCAGAGAAGAGGAGAGAATATTTGGCTGTGTGTGTATGTGTGTGTGTGTGTGTGTGTGTGTGTGTGTGTGTGTAAACCTGTGTGTGTGTGTGTGTGTGTGCTGTTGTGTGTGTGTATACCTGTGTTTGTATGATATGTGTGTGTGTGTGTGTGTGTGTGTGTGTGTGTAAACCTGTGTGTGTGTGTGTGTGTACCTTTGTGTGTGTGTGTGTGTGTAAACCTGTGTGTTTGTAATATATGTGTGTGTGTGTGTGTGTGTGTGTGTGTATATGTGTGTGTGTGTGTGTGTGTGTGTGTGTATACCTACACATCCTATAGTGAACAGTACACACAGCCTACAGTGTAAACAGTACTACACAGCCTACAGTGTGTATAATCACTGTACTACACAGTGTACAGTGTAAACACACAACTCTCACAGTGTAAACAGTACTACATGCCTGTAATGTATAGTACTACACAGCCTGTAATGTACAGTACTACACAGCCTGTAATGTACAGTACATACAGGCCTACAGTGTAAACAGTACTACACAGCCTGTAATGTACAGTACCACAGCCTGTGTAATGTACAGTACTACACAGCCTGGTGTAAACAGTACTACAGCCTGTTGTACAGTACTACAAGCCTGTAATGGTGTGTTGTGTCTACACAGCCTAATGTACAGTACTACACAGCCTGTAATGTACAGATACACAGCCTACAGTGTAAACAGCACTACACAGCCTGTAATGTACAGTACTACACAGCCTGTAATGTACAGCAGCCACAGTGTGTAAACAGTACTACACAGCCTGTAATGTACAGCACTACACAGCCTACAGTGTAAACAGTACTACACAGCCTACAGTGTACAGTACACACAGCCTGTAATGTACAGTACACACAGCCTACAGTAAAACAGTACTACACAGCCTACATAATATAACAGTACTATAGAGCCTACAGAGTGCAGTACAAGCAACATAAAGGAGGAGGCACAACAGTGTACAGAAGGGCAGCAGTGGGATACAGCCTGGTAGTGTAAACACCTCATCTAAACGGTGCTGTTGATGGTAGTGTGTGTGATGGTGATGTAACGTGTGTGTGTGTGATGGTGTAATGTATGTGATGGTGTGTGTGTGATGGTGTAATGTGTGATGGTGATGATGTGTGTGATGGTGTGATGTGTGTGTGTGTGTGATGGTGTGATGTGTGTGTGTGTGTGTGTGTGATGTGTGTGTGATGGTGTAGTGTGTGTGTGTGTGTGTGATGATGGTGTGTGTGTGTGTGATGGTGTAGTGTGTGATGTGTGTGTGTGTGTGTGATGATGGTGTGTGTGGTGTGTGATGGTGTAGTGTGTGATGTGTGTGTGTGTGATGGTGTGGTGTGTGTGTGTGTGTGATGGTGATGATGTGTGTGTGTGTGTGTGATGGTGATGATGGTGTGTGTGTGTGTGTGATGATGGTGTGTGTGTGTGATGGTGTATGTGTGTGATGGATGATGGTGTGTGTGATGGTGATGATGTGTGTGTGTGTGTGATGGTGTGTGTGTGTGATGGTGATGATGTGTGTGTGTGATGGTGATGATGGTGTGTGTGTGTAATGTGATGGTGATGATGGGTGTGTGTGTGATGGTGATGATGTGTGTGTGTGTGATGGTGTAGTGTGTGTGATGGTGATGATGTGTGTGTGTGATGGTGATGATGTGTGTGTGTGTGATGGTGTAGTGTGTGTGTGTGATGGGTGATGATGGTGTGTGTGTGTGTGATGGTGTAATGTATGTGATGGTGTAGTATGTGTGATGGTGATGATGTGTGTGTGTGTGATGGTGTAGTGTGTGTGATGGTGATGATGGTGTGTGTGTGATGGTGATGGTGTGTGTGTGTGTGTGATGGTGTAGTGTGTGTGATGGGATGATGGTGTGTGTGTGATGGTGTAATGTATGTGATGGTGATGATGTGTGTGTGTGTGATGGTGATGATGGTGTGCGTGTGTGTGTGTGATGGTGTAGTGTGTGATGGTGATGATGGTGTGTGTGTGTGATGGTGATGATGTGTGTGTGTGTGATGGTGTAGTGTGTGTGATGGTGATGATGGTGTGTGTGTGATGGTGATGATGGTGTGTGTGTGTGATGGTGTGTGTGATGTGTGATGGTGTGTGTGTGATGGTGATGATGATGTGATGTGTGTGTGTGATGGTGATGATGTGTGATGGTGATGATGGTGTGTGTGTGTGTGTGATGGTGTAGTGTGTGATGGTGATGATGGTGTGTGTGTGTGTGTGTGTGTGTGTGTGTGTGTGTGTGTGTGTGTGATGGTGATGATGGTGTGTATGTGTTAGTGATGTGTGTGTGTGTGTGTGTGTGATGGTGATGATGATGTGTGATGTGATGTGTGTGTGTGTGTGTATGTGATGATGGTGTATGTGATGATGGTGATGATGGTGTGTGTGTGATGGTGATGATGGTGTGTGTGTGTGATGGTGATGATAGTGTGTGTGTGTGTTATGGTGTAACGTGTGTGATGGTGATGATGGTATGTTTGATGGTGATGATGGTGTGTGTGATGGTGATGATGGTGTGTGTGTGTGTGTGTGTGATGGTGAAGATGGTGGTGAATCACTGATGGTGAAAATAGTGAGTTAAAGTTATGGTGAGTCAAAACTGAAAAAAAGATGGTGAAGATGATAATTCTGAGAGACACTGATAATAATGATGATGAGTGAATGAGTAATGACTCACAATGATAGTGAATGGAGAGGGGAGTGAGTGAGTGGGAGGGCTTTACCACCACCACCCCCCCCTATCACCACCATCCCCCCCTCCCCCCTATCACCCCCAACCACCATCACCAGAGCGGATGTGTCGACGTCTACAGATCAATATACAATTTTCGGGGCGTCTAAACTTTTGTGTGTCGGCCGAGTGTAATGTCCGCTGCCGTGAGCCCAGAATATTGCATTATTTCGCTCAAGGGCCGTTTATGACGCCCCCCACTCTCTCTTCCTGCTAGTGAGAACACCTTTTTTGTTTTCCTTTTTATATTTTTTTTTACCCTTTTTAAATATTCTTTTTTTACTTTATTTTATTTTTTTCACTTTTTTTTACCTTTTTTTACTTTTTTATTATTTTTTCTCACTTTTTTTTTATTTTTTTTACTATTTTTACACTTTTATTTAATTTTTTACTTTTTTTTTTATACTTTTTTTAACTTTCTTAAACTTTTTTATTATTATTTTTTTTACTTTTCGTCTGAGGAAGAAAATGAGACTCAAGCTGTAAGATAATGGTTGAGGATTTTTTTCGCGTTATTTCTTTTTTTCCTGTTTTTATTCGTTTTTTTTCATTTTTGTTTTTTTATTTATCTTTTTGTTTTGTGTTTTCCTTTTCTCGTTTGTGTGTGTGTGTGTGTGTGTGTGTTTTTTTTTCGGGGTGTTTTTGTTGTCATGATTTATTTGGGGTTAGTTGTGTTTTTGCTTGTTTGAGAGAGAGAGAGAGAGCATTCATACAACATTCATCTAACCTTTACCCACTACAACTTCCATACACACCTGACACACCATTAATACACAAAACTATGTCCCACGCCACATCCCTCCACCCTCACTGTGCACATCCTCCCACGTCACATCCTCCACCCTCACCGTGTCCATCCTCCCACGTCACATCCCTCCACCCTCACCGTGTCCATCCTCCCACGCCACATCCTCCACCTCACTGTGCACACCTCCCACGCCACATCCCTCCACCCCTCACCGTGTCTATTCTCCCACGCCACATCCCTCACCTCACCGTGTCCATCCTCCCACGCCACATCCTCCATCCCTACTGTGCACATCCTCCGCCACATCCTCCTCCTATTGACAGTCCTGGCACTTGACATTATTATGACCCACATCACTGCAAATGAATTCCACCTCAACAACAGGGGTGGTCAGGTCAGATCAGGTCATTAGTGAACCTGTCAACACTCGTCTAGTTGAGAGAGATATTAACTTCTCTCCTCTCCTCCTCCTCCTCTCCTTCCTCCTTCCTTCCTTCCCTTGTTCTCCCACTCTTTGATGTGTCGTTTTATGGTCATGACAGGAGTTCAAAGGGTGACTAAGAGTGAGTGGGTTTCAAAGGGTGAGTTAAAGGTTCAAAGGGTGAGTTAAAGGGTTCAAAAGGGTGAGTTAAAGGGTTCAAAGGGGGGTTTAGGGGTTGAAGGGTTTGAAGGGTTCAAAGGGAGAGTTTAAGGGTTCAAAGGGGAGAGTTTAAGGGTTCAAAGGGAGAGTTTAAGGGTTCAAAGGGGGAGAGTTTAAGGTTCAAAGGTGATTTGAAGGGTTTAAAGGGGGAGTTAAAGGGTTCAAAGGGGTGAATTAAAGGGTTCAAAGGGGTGAGTTAAAGGGGTTCAAGGTGGGAATTTAGGGTTCAAGGGGTGAATTAAAGAGTTCAAGAGAGTTTAAGGTTCAGGTGAGTTAAAGGTTCAACGGGGAGAGTAAATGGGCGAATTTAGGGGTTCAGAATTTAGGGTTCAAAGGATGAGTTCTGCATCTTAATACAAATAAATTAACACAAATAAACATCAAACAACTACACAAAACAACTTAACACAAACAACTAACACAAACAAACAACTAAACAACTTAAACAAACAACTTAACACAAACAACTTAACACAAACAACTTAACACAAGCAACTTAACACAAATAAACAAAATACACACAAACAAACAAACATTACATTACATAATTTTTCCAGGAATAATGAGTAACCTTGATCATCACTTACTCATAAAGTTACTAGTTAATTAAATACCTGAAGGCGGACAGTAAATTTTCCCAGGTAGGTTCAGCCATTTAATTATTCATATTGTTTTTTTATAATTATATGTTATTTGTCATGTTCAGTGTTCACTCTGTGTGTGTGAGAGAGAGAGAGAGAGAGAGAGAGAGAGGAGAGAGAGATTACTATCCCTCAGTTTCTCACATAGGATAATCACACGCCTGTCTCTCTTCTCTCTCTCTGAAACGTCAAGAGAGAGAGAGAGAGAGCGAGCTACCATCCATCACTCACTCACGGGACCAACACACCTGGCTCTCCCACGGGACATAGTAATTAAGTCTCCTGTGTTACCTGTCCCACTGTTGATTGCTATTGACAGGAAATAAATACATCTCAATCTTTCTTTCTTTACAGGTACGGTCACGAGGGAGAGAGAGAGAGAGATCCCTTTTCTCACACATGACAAATCTCTCTCTCTCTCTCTCTCGGTCAAGTGGAGAGAGAGAGAGATGTACTATTCTTCTTTTCTCTCACACATGACAAATCTCTCAAGGGTCACAAGAGAGAGAGAGATGTACCATTCTCTCTCTCACACATGACAAATCTCTCTCTCTCTCTCTCAAGGGTCAAGAGAGAGAGAGAGAGATGTAATTATTCTTCTTTCTCTCACACATGACAAATCTCTCTTTCTCTCTCTCTCTCTCTCAATCTCTCAAGGGTCAAGCCAAAGAAAACGAGAAAAGAGAGATAGAGATAAAATCAATATATATGTTCTTTATATAACTGTGGTTTTACCTGAACACTAATATAAATGACTTTAATTTTAGCTAAAACAAAACAGAAACAAACTTATTTCACCCTGACCACCAAAGTTACAACTAATTTGCAGTATTTTGGCGGAAAAAAACAAACTGATTTTATGAAGGGAAAAATAGTTTATATTTGCTTTTGTATTCCAATTAAAATAACATAAAAAAACTAAATATTTTTCTTTTCGACTTTTTTAACTAACAAAATAAAACACACAAGAAAACTTATATTTTTTAAGTATATAGTTTAAATAATTGTTAAGTTAAAATATTAAAAAAGAGAATAAACTCAATTATTTCTTGGTAGATTAAATATATTTTTAATAATTAAATAAAAACCGGAGAAAATGACGTGAATTTGAATCGCTAAATATTTTGTTTCTTACACTGAAGACTATAAACAGTGTGTGTGTGTGTGTGTGTGTGTGTGTGTGTGTGTGTGTGTGTGTGTGTGTGTGTGTGTGTGTGTGTGTGTGAGACGAGGCTCGTTACAGTAAGATCTCCGCCGCGTTTTTTGTGTTGACGGGAGTGGTGTGTGTGTGTGTGTGTGTGTGTGTTAGATTTATGACAGTTTTTTTTGTTTTTAGTATCTCGGTTTTTGTGCGTCACCTCCCAAGCCCTGTCGCACCTCCCCTCTCACCTACCTCACTCCTCCTCAACCCTACCTCACCCTACAACCCTGCCTCACCAAACCTCATCTCCCTTCACCTGTCACACCAACTCGCCCCTGCCTACTCCCTCACCCATAACCCACCCCACCACACCACTCACCCCCCACCTCCACCTCACCCCACACCCCACCTCACCCCACACCTCACCCCCACCTCCACCCACCCTGCCATTTACTGATCATATTAACTCTTTATCGTAATCGCCAACATCCATGACTGAAGACATTATGGTGTAATATTTCAGCCTTATGGCCTGCATCTATCCATCTCCACATAATATAAGCTAATGTTCTAATTAACCGAGCTACTGCTGGGGACTACTGCTTGGGGCTACTGCTGGGGGACTACTGTTAGGGGCTACTGCTTGGATGCTACTGTTTGGATGCCACTGGGACTACTGTTTGGATGCTACTGCTGGGGACTACTGCTGGGGGTTATTGCTTGGGGCTACTGATTGAGGCTACTGCTTGGGGTCTACTGCTTGGGGCTACTGGCTGGTATTTTATGCGTATGTGGCTGAGGTGAGCTACTGCTTGTGTATGTTATGTATGTATGTATGTGGATGTATGTATGTATGTATGTATGTGTGGCTGAAGTGCTGGGGACTACTGCTTGAGTATTGTATGTATGTATGTATGTATGTATGTATGTATGTATGTATGTGTGTATGGCTGGAAGTGTGCTGGGGACTACTGGTTGGGGATATGGTAAGAAAATTATGTTATCTCAGGTTACGGGGTTTAGTTGTATTATACTGCACACTATATTGTATAATACTTGCCACGCCTGAGACACCCGAATTATGTTCCTCGGGTTTATATTCGTAATAAACCGTGAAATTTATAAGTCTCCGAAGAATAACACGAGGAAAGATAAGATATGATAGTCTACACACACACACACAAACGGGCGAGGGACTAACGCCTTGCGAACACCATCTCTCTCTCTCTCTCTCTCTCTCACCCGTGCCATGGCAAATATATAAAAGTCGATTCACTTTATTCCTGAATTTATAAACAGATTTTGAATATCGAGTAAAATTCATAAAGAAACTTCACCTTTTTTTCTTCCCTCTTCTTATTCTTCTTATCCTTGTATCAGCTGATCGGTTGAAAACAATTGCTTCAAAGAAAATGGAACACTTTCACAACTTTAAGTAGACTGTTAATATTTTGGCATAGTCTTAGGTAAGGTTAGGTTAGGTTAGGTTAGGTTTGATTTTATTTGGTTTGGTGTTAGGTTTCGTTTGTTAGGTTAAGTAGCCCCAGCACACTTCCAGCCACATACATATACATACATACATACATACATACATACATACACGCAGTAGTCCTAGAAGTAACCCTAACACACATCCAGCCACACACACATACACAAACTGTAGCCCCAAGTAGTAGCCCCAGTAGTCCCAGCAGTACCCAAACATACCCAGCCACACACACATACATACACAGCAACAGACCCACAGCCCCCACACACACATACATACACAAGCAGCAGACCCAAGCAATAGCCCCCAGCCACACACACACACATACATACACAGGCAGCAGACCCAAGCAGCAGACCCACAATAGCCCCCCAGCATAGCCCCCAATAGCTCCAAGAATAGCCCCAGCCAGCAACTCGTCCTGTACATCAGTATGCGGTGGTCGACCTCTGTCTGGCGCCCTTATTAAGACAATGAACAAAGTTAAAAGACTACCAAGTTAGTGTGTGCATTATGCTGTGTGTGTGTGTGTGTGTGTGTGTGTGTGTGTGTGTGTGTGTGTGTGTGTGTGTGTGTGTGTGTGTGGAGTTACATCTGACTTAAACTTTTCGCCTCCAATAGTTTCTCCTTTCCTGTACCCATTCTCTTTCCTGTACCCTCATATACTTTCTGTACCCTCATATACTTTCCTGTCATCTACTTTCTGTACCCTCATATCTTTCTTCCTTTTCGTACCCTCATCTACTTTCCTGTACCTCATCTACTTTCCTGTACCTCATCTACTTTCCTGTACCTCATCTACTTTCCTGTACCCTCATATACTTTCCTGTACCCTCATATACTTTCCTGTACCCTCATATACTTTCCTGTACCCACATATACTTTCCTGTACCCTATATACTTCCTGTACCCCATATACTTCCTGTACCCCTCATATACTTTCCTGTACCCCATCTACTTTCTGTACCCTCATCTACTTTCCTCACCTCATCTACTTTCCTGTACCCTCATCTACTTTCCTGCACCCTCATATACTTTCCTGTACCCCTCATATACTTCCTGTACCCCCATACTTCCTGTACCCTCACTACTTTCCTGTACCCTCATCTACTTTCCTGTACCCTCATTACTCCTGTACCTCATCTACTTTCCTGTACCCTCATCTACTTTCCTGTACCCTCATCTACTTTCCTGTACCTCATCTACTTTCCTTGTACCTCATCTCTCTCCCTCATATACTTTCCTGTACCCTCATATACTTTCCTGTACCCTCATACTTTCCTGTACCCTCATCTACTTTCCTGTACCTCATATACTTTCCTGTACCCCATATACTTTCCTGTACCTCATATACTTTCCTTTACCCTCATCTACTTTCCTGTACCCTCATATACTTTCCTGTACCTCATCTACTTTCCTTGCCCTGCACCATGCACTAATTTCCTGAACTCTGCTGTACATATTTAAGTTGGTATGACTCTGATTATCACACACACACACACACACACACACACACACACACACACACACACACACACACACACACACACACACACACACACACACACACACACACACACACACACACACACACACACACACACCACACACACACACACACACACACACACACACACACACACACACACACACACACACACACACACACACACACACACACACACACACACACACACACACACACACACACACACACACACACACACACACACACAGAGGTATGCATGTATTTTAGTCTGTCAATATGAAAATGTGAATTCAAGGTTAATTTTCA
The DNA here is from genome assembly GCF_018991925.1 of Homarus americanus. Lineage (NCBI taxonomy): Eukaryota > Metazoa > Arthropoda > Malacostraca > Decapoda > Nephropidae > Homarus > Homarus americanus. Next base: position 12,798 of record NW_024725482.1, on the reverse strand, counting down.
AAGATCACGAAATATTTCGTGTACACACAGTAAAACATAGCATAACACAGTATACAATAACAAACAGCAATACAATATACACACAGTATACACCACAATAGAATACACAACGCAGTATACATCACAGCACGCAGTATACACAACACAGTATATGCCATACACACCATAACTAAAGTAGACACCACACACACACAATACACAACACAATACACACTACACCCACTATACATACCACAACACACCATACACCCAGACAGTAACACAACACTAGGGGAGGAGGGAGGTGAGAGGGTGGGGGTCACGTGGTGTGACTGAATCTTGTCACCAGGTGCAGGAGACAGCCGGGTTTAATGATGTAATTGAACGTCTCAGTTGATCTCCACAGGTAAGGTGAGGCGAGAGGAGATACCTGACCTTTTATTAGTAAGATCAAGAGATTTAACCCAGGTATTTACGTTAGATCAGAGTACAAGGGGTGTGTGTAGTCTGTCAGTTAGTCTGTCTGTCTGTCTGTCTGTCTGTCTGTCTGTCTGTCTGTCGGGAGAAACACTTTGTGGATTGTTGTAATAATCGACAGGTAATTAACATCACAAACACCTCAATTGGGTTCTATAATTAGTGTTTACTCGTATAATTATATGTACTTGAGGTGTGGCTATTGACACACACACACACACACACACACACACACACACACACACACACACACACACACACACACACACACACCACACCAACCCACACGCCCACACACACACACAGACACACACACACACACAGACCACTGCTGAAGTGACACATGGTATTACACACACACTGCACTCAAGCGGGCGTGTTGTCGACTATGTGGAGAAGATATGGGTATGAAGGTATATGACCCAGGTATAAACAGGTGGATATATTATGGTAATGTGATGGTGTATATTACCGAGGTGGTGTATACTGCTGAGGTGGTGTATACTGCTGAGGTATACTGCCGAGGTGGTGTATACTGCTGAGGTGGTGTATACTACTGAGGTGGTGTATACTGCTGAGGTGGTGTATACTGCTGAGGTGGTGTATACTGTGGTGGTGTATACTGTTGAGGTGGTGTATACTGCTGAGGTGGTATACTGCTGAGGTGGTGTATATGATGGTGGTGTATACTGTTGAGGTGGTGTATACTGCTTGAGGTGGTGTATACTGTTGAGGTGGTGTATACTGTTGAGGTGGTGTATACTGTTGAGGTGGTGTATACTGCTGAGGTGGTGTATACTGCTGAGGTGGTGTATACTGTTGAGGTGGTGTATACTGCTGAGGTGGTGTATACTGCTGAGGTGGTGTATACTGCTGAGGTGGTGTATACTGCTGAGGTGGTGTATACTGCTGAGGTGGTGTATATTGTTGAGGTGGTGTATACTGCTGAGGTGGTGTATACTGTTGAGGTGGTGTATATTGAGGTGGTGTATACTGCTAGGTGGTGTACTGCTGAGGTGGTGTATACTGCTGAGGTGGTGTATATCACAGGTGGTGTATACTGCTGAGGTGGTATACTGCTGAGGTGGTGTATACTGCTGAGGTGGTGTATACTGCTGAGGTGGTGTATACTGCTGAGGTGGTGTATACTGCTGAGGTGGTGTATACTGCTGAGGTGGTGTATACTGCTGAGGTGGTGTATACTGCTGAGGTGGTATACTGCTGAGGTGGTGTATACTGCTGAGGGAGGTGTATACTGCTGAGGTGGTATACTGCTGAGGAGGTGTATACTGCTGAGGTGGTGTATACTGCCGAGGTGGTGTATACTGCTGAGGTGGTTTATACTGCCGAGGTGGTGTATACTGCTGAGGTGGTGTATACTGGAGGTGGTGTACGTGATGGTGTATACTGCTGAGGTGGTGTATTGCTGGAGAGGTGTATACTGCTGAGGTGGTGTATACTGCTGAGGTGTATACTTGGGGAGGTGTATACTGCTGAGGTATACTGCTGAGGTGGTATATTGCTGAGGTGGTGTATACTGCTGAGGAGGTGTATACTGCTGAGGTGGTGTATACTGCTGAGGTGGTGTATACTGCTGAGGAGGGGTGTATACTGCTGAGGTGGTGATACTGCTTGAGGTGGTGTATATTGAGGAGGTGTATATACTGCTGAGGTGGTGTATACTGCCGAGGTGGTGTATACTGCTGGAGGTGGTTTATACTGCCGAGGTGGTGATATTGCAGGTGTGTATGCTGAGGTGGTGGTGTATACTGCTGAGGTGGTGTATACTGCTGAGGTGGTGTACTGCTGAGGTGGTGTATACTGCTGAGGTGGTGTATACTGCCGAGGTGGTGTATACTCAGGTGGTATACTGCTGAGGTGGTGTATACTGCCGAGGTGGTGTATACTGCTATAGTGTAGGTTGGGTATACTGCTTCGGTGTAGGTTGGATACTGCTCAGGTGATGTTACTGCTGAGGTGTAGACTGGTGTATACTGCTAACGTGTAGACTGGGTGTATACTGCTAACGTGTAGACTGGTGTATACTGCTAACGTGTAGACTGGTGTATACTGCTAACGTGTAGACTGGTATACTGCTGACGTGTGATCTGGTGTATATTTTCGCCTAATCATACACTCAAAGTACATATTCAAAAGTGAAAGTCATGGTGGTTGTGTATACGTATGAATTAAACCTGTGTATATCATTGTTGTGTGAGTGTGTGTGTGTGTGTGTGTTTATATAGGGTATAAGTGTGTATATATCAAGTGTACATGTGTGTGTGTGTGTGTGTGTGTGTGTGTGTGTGTTCGTATGTACGTGCGTGTGTATATATGTCGAGTGTATGTGTGTATATGTCGTATATATGTGTGTTTTGTTGTGTGTATACATTTGGTGTGTATACATAACTATATTAGCCCCAGTTAAATAGACAGTAATACTTATATAAATACGGGTCACATACATTAGGTTTATATAATTACCCACGGTAACTTTCCTGTGAGCCGTGAGTAGTCATCAACTGGACATGTGGGCGTATTCACTGTGCCTCACACCTTGAGCCACTGAGATGTGTGCTCTCAGATATACCCAAGCCTCGTCTATTAATTATTAACGCTAACGGCTCATAGCGTTAATTACGGTGACATCAGTTATTGTGCAGAAGTTTATTTTCTTAATAAATGGAGAAAAGACCATTTGGGTTTCATAACTTAACCCATAAACATTTATGAATATTGCTTCTAGTTCACCTCTAATTAGTGATTCCACAGGTAACCGGAAACTGCAACATAACCCTCACATATATTCAAGTCTAATTGAATTTAAATCTTGAGAACATACACACTGACATTAATATTACGTTGAGACTCTACCTTAACTAGATACCTTCACTTAACACCAGGTAGCAGACTAAATTACATACACGAGTACACCTGTTCTAGTTACTACTCTCTCTCTCTCACACACCCATTTATGATACAGTCAACACCTGGGCATTGCTGTACCTGTAATTTCTACCAAACACCTGTACCTGTACTTTATTTCTAGTTAATTAATAAGAGTTACACCTGTACGTAGGTCTTAGATTACCTAGAGCTAACTGGTTTGTTTACGATGACGTCACGGTGATGGCGTTCGCATCAACTAGTAGTGGATTGAGCCCCCAAATAAAGCTGTCTTCACCTGTGTCAATCAACAGTAGTGATGAGAAACGACAGGTAAAGCGGAAGGTAATGTATTGTAGGTGTGGAATGAACTCTCGCCCGCTAACCAATCTCTCTGTAATAACGTTAGTTCGGTCGAGAGTAACTCTACCTGAACCCAACTCACTCTCGATGGCCAAGCCTCTTGTAACAATACCTCGGGCCAAAAATACTGTTATGCTACTTAACGCCTCGGCTAATATTCTGTAACCTGGTGAGTTACAGCGTTACAGTATAACTACAGACTCATTATTTTCAACTACAACACGATACAGGGGATTATTACAGAGAGAGACTTTCACTGAGAATTGACTAGAAGTGAACTTGACGCTTTCAACGCCTGGTGAAGAGCTGTGAGTGTGTGTGTGTGTTTGTTGAGTGTGTTTGTTGAGTATGTATTTGTTGAGTGCGTGTTTGTTGGGTGCTTGTTGGGTTTGTGTTTGTTGGAGTGTGTATTTGTTGAGTATGTTTGTTGAGTGCGTGCGATCTGAGTGTGTGTTGGGTGCAAGTTTGGTGAGTGCGTGTTGGGTACATATTTAATGAGTGCATGTTGAGTGCGTGTTTATTGAGTGCATGTTTGTTGAGTGCGTGTTTGAAGGTACTAAATCCGCGTCCGCCGGTCAGTTTATTCGTGCTAAGAGACATGTACGTCCTTGCCCGTGTACACACACACACACACACACACAGAGAGAACCACTACAAGCTCCTCCTCACACTGAGAGAACCACTACAGGCTCCTCCTCACACTGAGAGAACCACTACAGGCTCCTCCTCACACTGAGAGAACCACTTTAGGCTCCTCCTCACACTGAGAGAACCGCTAAGGCTCCTCCCTCACACTGATAGAACCACTACAGGCCTCCTCACACTGAGAGGACCACTACAGGCTCCTCCTCACACTGAAGAGAACCGCTAAAGGCTCCTCCTCACACTGAGAGAGAACCGCTAAAGGCTCCTCCTCACAGAGAGAACCACTATAGGCTCCTCTCACACTGAAGAGAACCACTACATGCTCCTCCTCACACTAGAGAACCACTACAGGTTCCTCCTCACACTGAAGAGAACCACTACAGGCTCCTCCTCACACTGAGAGGAACAGCTAAAGGCTCCTCCTCACACTGAGAGAACCACTACAGGCTCCTCCTCACACTGAGAGAACCACTACAGGCTCCTCCTCACACTGAGAGAGAACCACTACAGGCTCCTCCTCACACTAGAGAACCACTACAGGCTCCTCCTCACACTGAGAGAACCACTACAGGCTCCTCCTCACACTGAGAGAACCACTGGCTCGTCCTCACACTGAGAGAACCACACAGGCTCGTCCTCACACTGAGAACCACTAAGCTCGTCCTCACACTGAGAGAACCACTAAAGGCTCCTCCTCTCACTGAGAGAACCACTACAGGCTCCTCCTCACACTGAGAAGAACCACTACAGGCTCCTCCTCACACTGAGAGACCACTACAGGTTCCTCCTCACACTGAGAGAACCACTACAGGCTCCTCCTCACTGAGAGAACCACTACAGGCTCCTCCTCACTGAGAACCACTACAGGCTCCTCCTCACTGAGAGAACCACTACAGGCTCCTCACTCTGAGAGGTTGAGGCAACATATTGATTCTTGTAAGACGAGGAGAGATGGTGTCTGGCCTCCGATGGCTTCCTACATAACCTAACCCTAACCTAACCTGAGCCTGACCTAACCTAACCTAACTAACAACAACTAACAACCTAACCTAACCTAACCTAACCTAACCTAACCTAACCTAACCCTAACCTGACCTGACCTCCTTTGTCTGGCGTCTACACTGAACAGTTGTTTTATTACATATTAAGCACTTGGTTATTCTCAGATAGTCATTTCACTCCTCACTCACTCACTCCACTCCCCTCACTCTCGTAATGGTTGGCAGACTCACTCACTCACCACTGATTTATTGACTGACTCACTCACTGACGAACAGAAATGACTTTTAAGCTGACTCAAGTGCTTTGGAGTCACTTTCAGGCCAGCCATTCCTCAGCCTTGGTCCAGAGTCACAAAGGTTAGTAAGATCAATATTTCTCGTAAGTGAAGAGGCAGAATGTCCTCACTGGTTGACTTACGATAAAACATTAAAATAACATTAAGTTTATATCGAGACTCTACCTTAACTAGATACGTTCACTTAATACCACTTACGAGACAAGATTATACAGACTCTTCTTCATCAACTAGATACGTTCACTTAACACTGAGAATCTACCTTAACTAGATACGTTCACTTAATGCCACTTACGAGACAACATTACACTGAGACTCTTCTACCTTAACTAGATACGTTCACTTAGCACTGAGAATCTACCTTAACTAGATACGTTCATAATGCCACTTACGAGACAAAATTACACTGAGACTCTTCTACCTTAACTAGATACGTTCACTTAGCACCAGTTAGGAGATAAAATTACACTGTCAGCTCCCAGAGTCAGCGTCGGTCAGCAGAGTATGTCAACAACAACGCTCTTTGAAGATGCAAGTATTAATTTGCCACACGTAAAAGAACTAACAAGTCGTATTAACTATATGACCTATGACCAACAATTAAGGTCAACACACAACCACGGGTCATTTAGAATTGCTAAAAATAAACTAATACAGGGTGTCTCAGAAAAATATGAACACGCTGCCTTATAGAATACCGTAGTGATGGTGAGAATGAAGACAATGTTGTGGTGTTATGGTACATATGTTAACATCATCACCACGACCATCTGTTTGTTTACATTTTTCTGAGACACTTTTATGCATCCTCAAGTGAGTAAACAACATTATTAGTCAGATCAGGAAGGTGGTTAGGTTAGTGTTAAAGTTAATTTAGGTTAGGTTTGGTTAATATTAGGTTAGGTTTGGTTTGTTTGATTAAGTTACGTTATGTTAGTGTTAGGTTAGGTTAAATTAGATTAGGTTAGTTTAATTAATGTTAGTATTAAGTTAAGTTTGTGTGAGGTTAATGTTACTAAGGTTAATTTTAAGATAATCCAATTTACAGTCAGGTGTAGGTGTGCGTGGCTATTATGCTCAACATTACCCACACTTTTATTACATTACCAGACAAGTGTGGCTAAAGTGTTTTATTAGCCACCTGTATACGGTGGTCTCCTCTCAGCTGAATAAAAGATAACGTTAACCAAATAAAAACTAGTATGGCGTCCCTGCAACCAGAGGGGTTAAAATAATATGGCATCCCGTAGCCAGAGGGGTTAAAATAATATGGCATCCCGTAGCCAGAGGGGTTAAAATAATATGGCATCCTGTAACCAGAGGGGTTAAAATAATATGGCATCCCGTAGCCAGAGGGGTTGTTAAATATGTTCACCTTGACCCATAAACATATTCAATGGCGACCTTGACCTAACAGCAGGGACGGACAGGTAGGATGGGAAGGTGACCTGGTTTTAATGACGTTGTTAACTTACTCACCGAGGCGTCGTTATCACCTTGTGTGTCTGTTGATATCTGGAGGCAAGATGCTTAATCTGTTGGAGGTGTGTGTGTGTGTGTGTGAGAAAGAGAGAGAGAGAGAGAGAGAGAGAGAGAGAGAGAGAGAGAGAGAGAGAGAGAGAGAGAGAGTAGAGAGAGAGAGGAGGGGGGGAGTTAGAGCGATTGAAAGAGAGAGAGCAAAATATTATGTTGTGACTCTGTTGGAGGTTTTATATATATATATGAGAGAGAGAGAGAGAGAGAGAGAGAGAGAGAGAGAGAGAGAGAGAGAGAGAGAGAGAGAGAGAGAGAGAGAGAGAGAGAGAGAGAGAGAGAGAGTTAAACCTGGAGACAGAAACCCAAAGGAAATTGAGAGAAATAGCGTAAGAATGAAAATAAAAATAAAACAGAGAAAATTAAAAAACAAAAAATCAACAAGTAAAGAAAATGAAAAGAAAGAAAGAAAGAAAATTAAAGAAAGCAAGAAAGACAGAAAGAAAGAAATGGAAAGAAAGAAAAGAGAAACAACAGGGTGTGTTCACGGGGAGATAATGAATGTGAGAGATCCATCAGGGAGTAAGCTACAGAAGCTGTGTTATTGTGCACCAGCAGGGAGGAGAGACAGTGAGAGATAGTGGGGAGAGACAGTGAGAGATAGTGGGAGGAGAGTTAGTGAGAAGAGATAGTGAGGAGAGATAGGGAAGAGATAGTGAGGAGAGACAGTGAGAGATAGTGAGGAGAGACAGGAGAGAGCAGGGAGGAGAGACAGTGAGGGATAGTGAGGAGAGATAGTGAGAGAGACAGTGAGGAGAGATAGTGAGGAGAGACAGTGAGGGATAGTGAGGAGAGATAGTGAGGAGAGACAGTGAGAGATAGTGAGGAGAGACAGTGAGGGATAGTGAGAGAGATAGTGAGGAGATAGTGAGGAGAGACAGTGAGAGAAGTGAGGAGAGACAGTGAGAGATAGTGAGGAGAGACAGTGAGGGATAGTGAGGAGAGATAGTGAGGAGAGACAGTGAGGAGAGATAGTGAGGAGAGCAGTGAGGAGAGTGAGGAGAGATAGTGAGGAGAGACAGTGAGAGAGTAGTGAGGAGAGCAGTGAGAGATGTGAGGAGAGACAGTGAGGGATAGTGAGGAGAAGTGAGGAGAGAGGGAGGAGAGATAGTGAGGAGAGACAGTGAGGAGTGAGGAGAGATAGTGAGAGAGACAGTGAGGGATAGTGAGGAGAGACAGTGAGGGATAGTGAGGAGAGATAGTGAGGAGAGACAGAGAGATAGGAGGAGGGATAGTGAGGGAGACAGTGAGGGATAGGAGGAGAGGAGGCGGAGAGAGTGAGGAGAGACAGTGAGAGATAGAGAGGAGAGACAGTGAGAGATAGTGAGGAGAGATGGGGAGACAGTGAGAGAGCAGTGAGGAGAGACTGTGGGAGAGACAGTGAGAGATGTGAGAGAGACAGTGAGGGATGAGTGAGATAGTGAGAAGAGACACTGAGGAGAGACAGTGAGAGATAGTGAGGAGAGACAGTGAGGAGAGACAGTGGAGGGATAGTGAGGAGAGACAGTGAGGGATAGTGAGGGGGAGGTAAGAGAGAAGGAGAGATAGTGAGGAGGGATAGTGAGAGAGACAGTGAGGATAGTGAGGAGGGAGACAGGAGAGAGCAGTGAGGAGAGACAGTGAGGGATAGTGAAGAGACAGTGAGAGATAGTGAGGAGAGACAGTGAGGGATAGTGAGAGAGACAGTGAGGGATAGTGAGGAGAGACAGGAGAGATAGTGAGGAGGGACAGTGAGAGATGAGAGGAGAGACAGTGAGAGATGGTGAGGAGGAGACCGTGGGGAGAGACAGTGAGAGATGGTGAGAGAGACATTGAGAGATAGTATATAGGAGAGAGATAGAGAGGAGAGATAGTAAGAGATAGTGAGGAGAGACCGTGGGGAGAGAGTGAGAGATAGTGAGGAGAGACCGTGGGGAGAGACAGTGAGATAGTGAGAAGAGACAGTGGGGAGAGACATGGAGGGTGAGACAGTGAGAGATATTGAGGAATAACAGCAGGAAGAGAGTAAAGGAAAGATAGGGAAAGACAGGTGAGAGACATCGGGGAGACAATGAGGGAAAGATAGAGAAACAGGGAGAGAGAGAGTGAGAATCAGAGAGAATTGAGATAAAGAGAGATAGAGAGAGCCAGTGAGAAATAATGAGAGTATAGGAAGTGAGACAATGAAGGATAAAATGAGAGGAGAGAGAGAGAGAAGGAAAGAAAGAGAGACAGAGAAAAAGAGAGAGAGACGCTTATATTTACAAGTTCCACAATAAATAATTTTCCGGTGATTTATGATATGAAGTAGTTGGTGGCCTGCCAGAGTGCGTTGATACTGTGGCTTGCTAGAGTGCGTTGATACTTCGCTAGGAGTGAGTTGATACTGTGGCCTGCGAGCGTTGATACTGTGGCCTGCTCGAGTGCGTTGATACTGTGGCCTGCTAGAGTGCGTTGTTATTGTGACCCGTTAGAGTGCGTTGATACTGTGGCTCTGTTAGAGTGCGTTGATACTGTGGCCTGTTAGAGTGCGTTGATACTGTGGCCTGCTAGAGTGCGTTGTTATTGTGGCCTGTTAGAGTGCGTTGATACTGTGGCCTGCTAGAGTGCGTTGTTATTGTGGACCTGTTAGAGTGCGTTGATACTGTGGCCTGTTAGAGTGCGTTGATACTGTGGCCTGCTAGAGTGCGTTGTTATTGTGGCCTGTTAGAGTGCGTTGATACTGTGGCCTGTTAGAATGAGTTGCTGAGGCCTGTTAGAATGAGCTGATATTGTGGCCTGTTAGAGTGCGTTGATACTGTGCCCCAGAGTGCGTTGATACTGTGGCCTGCTAGAGTGCGTTGATACTGTGCCTGCTAGAGTGCGTTGTTATTGTGGCCTGTTAGAGTGCGTTGATACTGTGGCTCTCTAGAGTGCGTTGGCTATTGGCCTGCCAGAGTGTGTCGATACTGTGGCCTGCTAAAGTGCGTTGATACTGTGGCCATTGCCTTGTAGTGATAGTGTGGTAGTGTTGGCAGCCTTGGAAATTATGGTGACAGTGTTGGCAGTATTAAACAGAACAACATGGTGACAGTGTTGGCAGTATTAAATATGGTGACAGTGTTGGCAGTATTAAACATGGTGGCAACATGGTGACAGTGTTGGTAGTATTAAACATGGTGACAGTGTTGGCAGTATTAAACATGGTGACAGTGTTGGCAGTATTCATGGTGACAGTGTTGGCAGTATTAAACATGGTGACAGTGTTGGCAGTATTAAACATGGTGACAGTGAGTATTAAAACATGGTGACAGTGTTGGTAGTATTAAACATGGTGGGTAAACATGGTGACAGTGTTGGTAGTATTAAACATGGTAAGTGCGTATTAAACATGGTGACAGTGTTGGTAGTATTAAACATGGTGACAGTGTTGGTAGTATTAAACATGGTGACAGTGTTGGTAGTATTAAACATGGTGACAGTGTTGGTAGTGGTATTAAACATGGTGACAGTGTTGGTAGTATTAAACATGGTGACAGTGTTGGTAGTATTAAACATGGTGACAGTGTTGGTAGTATTAAACATGGTGACAGTGTTGGTAGTATTAAAACATGACAAAGTTGGTAGTAAAACATGGTGACAGTGTTGGTAGTGGCTAAACATGGTGACAGTGTTGGTAGTATTAAACATGGTGACAGTGTTGGTAGTATTAAACATGGTGACAGTGTTGGCAGTATTAAACATGGTGACAGTGCTTATATTAAACATGGTGACAGTGTTGGTAGTATTAAACATGGTGACAGTGTTGGTAGTATTAAACATGGTGACAGTGTTGGGTAGTATTAAACATGGTGACAGTGTTGGTAGTATTAAACATGGTGACAGTGTTGGTAGCAGACAAAAAAAAGAAAATGACTGAAATAAACAAAGCATTTAACCCGCACCAGGCATGCCACTATACCCAGCACTGACAGCTTAAGAGATCACCTACTTCTTAGAATCCCGCACTAGTTGGCACAGTAATACCCCAGCAGTCTGGTCTGTTGTTTACGTCCCCAGCACAGCCGCTGTTCACGGTCGGTGTGCTGTGTGTTAATGTCACCTATATTACCATGTTGGAGGTGGCGGCAACAGCGCAAAAGACGTGTCATGTGATCTGTATCCAATGAACGTTGAGATGTTTATCGTCTTAGCCAATCGGGTTAGAGCATCGCCCTGGGTGTGAGAGAGAGAGAGAGAGAGAGAGAGAGAGAGAGAGAGAGAGAGAGAGAGAGATGGTGGGCCACTAATATAATTCACTATGATAATGTAACACCAAGTTGGCTGGGTAAAACCACAATAAGTATCTCTTTCTCTTTATTGTCTTGACTGCATTTCTCTCTCTCTCTCTCACACACATTGATATTGACACCTCCCAGCCATCTGACCCTAAAATAATCACCAATTAATTAACTACAATATATAATAAGACTCGAATATAATCAATTTAATTATACTCTTCATTATCTCCTCGCTATTGTCCTCCCGGGTACTGTGGTGCCTCTCCTTCACGTGGCACTAAATAATGGCACCATCGAGGCATCCACAGTGCCAAGACCTGACTCAACTGGGCTGATTGCGTTAAATTGTACTCCAATCTTCTCAATTGAGTTCTTTAACTAACTGAATCTCTGTCTCTCTCACTCTATTTCTCTCTCTATGTATTTCTCCCTTTCTGTTTCCCTTGCTGTCTCTTTCCGTCTGCCTATTATCATTTCTCTCTCTCTCTTTTTTCTCTCTCTCTCTCTCTCTCTACATAACAACACCATTAAAGCGACAACTTGTCTCACTTAACTTTTCCTAAGTAACTTTAAATTAAATTTGTGAAGTGAGTTACAGGTGCGTGTGTGTTGTGTTAGGTGTGTGTGTGTGTGTGTGTGTGTGTGTGTGTGTGTGTGTGTGTGTGTGTGTGTGTGTGTGTGTGTGTTATCCGCATGGACAACAGTAGACTGCCAAAGCAGCTACTTTACAGTCACCTAACGAATAGTGAACGTAACGCTGGCGACAACGGAAAAGGTACAAAGATAGTCTTAAGACAAACCTGAAAAGTGCCAAATCGACCCCCACCTGGGAGACGATTACTCCATACCGTAATACTTGGAGGAGCAACACACGAGGTGTCAATACTTTTGAGTTAGCCCGACTATAAACCGAGGCAGACAAGCGCCAACGCCGTAAAGACGCTGCCACCGCCCTCCCCACACTAGATGTAGGCCCCTACATATGCAACATCTGTGATCGACTCTGCCGGTCCAAGTATCGGCCTCTTTAGTCACCTCAAAACTCAACGAAAGTGACATCCTTAATAACTCATATCATTGTATCATAGCTGATGATCGTCATACTCGATTCCGAGTGACAGCAAAGTAGTAGTAGTGTGTGTGTGTGTGTGTGTGTGTGTGTGTGTGTGTGTGTGTGTGTGTGTGTGTGTGTGTGTGTGTGTGTAAGAGAGAGATAGAGAACAATATCACTAACCTCCACACACATTATAATCTCACAGACATTACCAGACAGACAGACAAATGATATATTCAACACTTAACATATACTTTGTCCGTCTTAATATAGAACATCAAGGTAACATTCCAATGGTGTTATAGGTATATTTCCTACACAACTCC